>NW_024747580.1:2500-162268 GCF_018991925.1 Homarus americanus | reverse complement strand
AATTATATATTGTTTCTCACTTTTGATCCTTTATTTTGTATTTTTATGGTTCTTTATTATTATTATTATTATTATTATTATTATTATTATTATTATTATTATTATTATTATTATTATTATTAGTATTATCATTATTATTATTATTATTATTATTATTATTATTATTATTATTATTATTATTATTATTATTATTATTATTATTATTATTATTATTATTATTATTATTATTATTATTATTATTATTATTATTATTATTATTATTATTATTATTATTATTGTTATTATTATTAATATTATTATTATTACATTTTCACCCCCCCACCCCCCCAGGCCCTGATGTGGGTCAGTGACCTGTACCCCGGTGGGCTAATCCCCGTAAAAAAAAAAATCATGTTATTTAGGCTAAGAATTCAGGGACGCCACTTATCAGCCTTCAGGATAAGTATAAGCGTAAGTTATTAATCATTTTAAACGTAAGTATGAAATTAGTGCCATTAACCTACATAGGGATTTTACAATGTATTACACTGGAAGCACTAGGATTGCGGGTTTTCATTTGCAGATGCGACGGTCGCCACATCTTTGAGGAAGAACACAGCAGAAACGTTACTTGCAATACCTGAGGGTGGATCTCCATCCATAGTGTGGGTGATATGGCACAAATTGAGGAAGGTTCACTGCCCAGAAATATATAGGCATCCTACAGAATTTCTACCTTCCTTCCTTGCAAGAACGAACCTTCCCATTCCCACCAGGTCTAGTCATTTTCATGCACGATCGTGGCCCCATCCATACAGCCAGAGTAATCACGGACTGGTTTCAACAGTAAGAGAATTTGCTTCTGATGGAGTGGCCAAGCAAGGTCCTATAGAAAACCTATGGGTTACAATGGTCAATACATGGGAGCTTGAGACAGAGAGCATACCTCAACAGCTTATGGCCCATACGAGAAGGCAATGGAAATGTTCTGTCAACAACCACAACTCATTAAGAACCTCGTCTCTTTAATGCCTGAGAGACTCCAGGCAGTCACTGAGAAGGCAGAAGGATGAACAATGTATTAAATGTTAAATAAATGCTAATACTATCTACAGTAACATTGAGGTAATGCGTGAGTTATGATTACCCTACACCTGAATTAATTATGCATTACACGTGATAATGATCAAACTAAATGATTATTTTAAGCCGAAAAAAATTAGCAACTACTTTAGTGTCTGGAGGAAAACTATACTGCTTGATTTTTTTACCACTATGTAATTATCGCACATGATGGATAACTAGTAGGCTGGTAGAGTTTGAATCACACTGTATGGGGAAGGGGGGGGGGTGAGAAGCAAGCATAAAAGCGAATAGTATTTTTAGAGTAAGTGAACCCCCTTAGAGTAAGTAACTACAAAATTGCCATTACAGATAAAGCGGACTTGTCGGAGTAATAATACACCCACCCACGTGTGTAATATATATAAATATTAAATGTATTGTATAATGATTAGAGAACAAAATATGGCCATGAAGGAAAATAAAAAATACATACTGTAGTTATGACAGAACTGATAATCCCTGACCGGTATAGTAGTTAAAAGTGAAGCGTTAGGTAAAAATGAAGTGCCAGACGTATGGCCGCATTCGCACAGCGGCGGACAGCGGTTGGTTGGCGTTGCTCCACAGTCATCCTCAGTTAAAGTCAGTTCTGCTTTGATGATGATGGATAAGCATTCCTGACACGTACGTGCTTATACGTTTGGCATTGCCTAAATCATATTATTTTAATACAGTTTAGTGAGTGTTACCTTAAGGTCAGGATGTTGTGAGTATTAATTACCCTTAGTTATATATATATATATATATATATATATATATATATATATATATATATATATATATATATATATATATATATATATATTTTACTTAAGGACGTTGCGCGTCCGAAAGTTATAAACATTTTGATCTCCCTATTCTGAGCATTTTGAACCCCATATATAAGAGGCGGAAATGGATAATAGCGACACAATTGAATTTAATTGATTTTACGTCGCTTTAAGTCTTCGTCTGAGATATTATCAATGGTAAACAACTCCAAGGGAGTCGGTGAAACATTTAGATCTCCCTATTCTGAGCATTATGAACCCCATATATACCAGGCAGGAAGGAAGGTGTGGGTGTGCTTATTTATGATGTATGGGCCAAGTGCATGATTGATTTTTCACCGGTCTGCATTTCAAGAAAAGTTGAATGTTTTAAAACTGAGACTTGATTCTGATTCGTTTTTTATCAAGGATGTCAAAAAATAAACTGTTTTGCTCTAGCACGTCACACTTTATTACCAATAAGACAAGATAATATAAATTATACATATACAAATACAACCTACAAATATGACAAAATAATAAAAACAAGATAATTCAGTAGGCTTCAATGTTAACTAAACCTAAAGATTATTGTGATTAAGGCTATTTGCCTGCAAATACAGAAAGAAATGATATGCAGTATATGAATATGTATGAACATAATATTAGGCTTCTAAAATGGGTGAAACTTTCTTTTTTTTCGATTTTTTGACAATATTTTCACAGGCACATTCTCTCTTCAGCATCCAGCAGTGGTCTGCCATCATGTTCACATTTCACCTTCCTTGGTACCTCTTTTCCATTTCCTTAATGTCCTGGTGAAATCTTTCATCTTGCTCTTCACTTAAATTACCTAAATTTTCAGTAAAATACTCAAGATGGGAATGTAAGAAATGCACTTTTACATTCATATTCCAACCCATGTTTTTAAAGTTATTCAACATACCTTCAACAATGTTTTGATATTTTAGATATTTTCTATTGCCTAATAAACTATACACAACATTCTTGAAACTATTCCACGCTTCTTTCTCACACTGGTTGATCGATTCTTCAAATTGGTGGTCCAACATTAACTTTCGGATTTGAGAGACCACGAAAATGCCAGCTTTGAATTGTTTATATGTGACTGATGGAAATTCCCTGCATATGTACCTAAAACAATAACTTTCCTTATCTAGGGCTTTTACAAAATCTCCACAAACCAACCAACCATGAACTTTATAATGAACTTTCTCTAGAAGTATCTGCAAATTTTCATAAGTTTCCTTAAGATGAATAGGGTGAGCCACAGGGATTGATGAAAATACATTTCCATTATGAAGTAAACTCCTTTGAGACTTCTTTTTGAAAAATAAATGAACAACCTCTCTTCAGTAGCGGTATTGGTAATGCCAAAATAGTTAATTAAAGCAGACACATTACTACAATAAACCAAGAAGCCTTCCTCTGAAAAAGAAATTGAACTAGTTCTTGCTCACGTTGCCTATACTATGAAAAATATGTCCCTTTGCTCAATAACTTCTTTGATTTCAACCAAGATCCTAAAAGTTCAACAGACTTTTTGGTAAATTCAAATCCCTAACCAGATTGTTAAGTTCACTCTGGGTAAACACCTCCGGTACATCACTAATAACTTCAGGTTGATAAACATCACTTCCGTTACCTGTCGATGAATCATGGTCAGGTTCTGATGACACAGACTGCAACACATTTGGCGGAATGGGGACTGGAACCTCAGGATCCTGTGGTACCGGTCTCATGGCAGATGGAATCTTTTGATAAATGATTCCTTGTTTATTTTTTTGCTTTATATCCCTCTATCTTCACAGAGCAAAAAAAAAAAAAAACAGCCATCACCATGATTTTTAGGCTCCCGCCATACCATAGGGACTCCAAATGGCATAACTTTTTTCTTACCATATTTCCACAGTCTTAAACCTTCAACACAAATGCGACATGCTTTATGTGGCGCCCATGGTTTATCTAAATCACCTATTTTCACTCCAAAGTAGGCAAATATGCATTTTCTATGGTTGCGACTATTTCTTGTCGTTGCTTATGCACACCAAAGCACACCAAAGCACCCATGTGCCAAGTTAGTATTATGTGGGGATTATAATGAAATTGACACCACTGATATCCAGGACCAGCTGTCACTATCACAAGTTGTGAACTTCCCCACACACGGTCAAAATACCCTTGACCTTATCTTAACTGATCTAGCAGACCAGTACCAACCACCTCAACCAATGCCTCCTATCGGGTGTAGCACACACTTATCAGTGCTCTGGTCCCCAGCTGTCACTCCCACTCAAGTACAGAGACCCTACATCAAGACCTACAGGCCGATTACTGACTCTGCAGTGCGCCTCTTCGGGCAGTGGATAGTTCACCATCCCTGGACTGAAGTACTTAGCGTGGATGACGTGGAAACCAAATGGAAAAATTATACCAACACCACCACGGAAGCTCATCACCACTTCTTCCCCGAGAAGTCCGTCAGATCTCACCCAGCTGACTTGCCCTGGATCACACATCGGATGAAAAGACTTATGCAACAGAGAGACAGAGCCTTTTATCTCAATGACCAAATCCGCTACAGGTCCCTTCGCAACCGAGTCATCCGCGAAATACGCACTGCAAAGAAGTCTCACTACCCAACCAAATTGCAACACCTGAAGCAGACCAACATCAGTCATTGGTATAGTAAGCTTAAAGACCTCTGTGGACTAAACAATAAGACACACCCCCTCCCCTTCCTTAGCCATCTCACTAATGTTGACGCAGCTGAGCAATCAAATAACCATTTCGCTACTATATGCCAGACGCTCCCCGGGCTTGACACAACCACTCTCCCTGCTTACCTACCAGCCTCCCTTCCCACTGACTTAGTAGAAGAATTTGAAGTAGCAAAACGTCTGGACAAACTAAAGTTAAAACGCTCTACCACCCCCATTGACTTACCAATGAAACTCTTCAAGGAGTTCTCCCCGGGGCTTGCTAAACCCCTATGCTCCATCATCAATGCTTCTCTCAGTCAAGCCAGATGCCCAGCTGACTGGAAGACCTCTTATGTATCACCAGTGCCCAAGTCAACCAGCCCACAATCCTTAAATCAGCTACGACCTATTGCAATCACCCCAATACCCAGCCTAATCTGTGAAAGTTTTGTGTTCGACAGGGCTTGTGCTGATATTGCAGGAGTCGTAGACCCTCAGCAATTTGCCAATATGAAAACTTCCTCCACCACTCACTGTCTTGTCAGCTTTCTCGATTACATATACCGCCATCTCGAGAAACGAAAAACGTCTGTAGCTGTCGCCTTCATTGATTTCACTAAAGCATTCGACCTAGTCGACCACAATTTAATCATCAACAAAGCTATTGACCTCGGGCTTCGGAAAAGTCTTATACCATGGCTTACAGACTTCCTCAGTGACCGACGCCAAGCTGTACGCTTCCGAGGGGCTGTCTCCACCCTTCAGTCACTCGCCTGTGGCGTCCCCCACGGCACCAAGATGGGACCACTCTGCTTCCTTATGCTTATCATTGATGCCCTGCTCGCTGGAAATATGTCGACGACTAAGGGGCACCACACACCTGACGAAATAACTACTAAGGGGCACCACACACCTGACGAAATAACAACTAAGGGGCACCACTCACCTGACGAAATAACTACTAAGGGGCACCACACACCTGACGAAATAACAATAAGCGGCACCACTCACCTGACGAAATAACTACTAAGGGGCACCACACACCTGACGAAATAACTAGGGCACCACACTCCTGACGAAATAATTACCCAGGGGCACCACACACCTGACGAAATAACAACTAAGGGGCACCACCACCTGACGAAATAACTACTAAGGCACCACACCTGACGAAATAACAACTAAGGCACCACCACCCGACGAAAGACACACACCTGACGAAATAACTGCGCAGGGCACCACACCTGACGAAATAACTAACACACCTAACGAAATAACTACCCAGGCACCACACACTGACGAAATAACTACCCAGGCACCACACACTGGACGAAATAACTACCGGGGCACCAGACACCTGACGAAATAACCACCAGGGCACCACGCATGACGAAATAACCCAGGGCACCACACACCTGATAAAATAACTACCCAGGCACCACACACCTGACGAAATAACTACCCAGGGCACCACCGCATGACGAAATAGCTACCCAGGCACCACACACCTGATGAAATAACTACCCAGGGCACCACATGACGAAATAACCAGGGCACCACACGCATGACGAAATAGCTACCCAGGGGCACCACACACCTGACGAAATAACTACCCAGGGGCACCACACACCTGACGAAATAACTACCCAGGGGCACCACACGCATGACGAAATAGCTACCCAGGGGCACCACATACCTGATGAATTAACTATGCAGGATCACCACACACCTGATGGATTAACTATGCAGGATCACCACACACCTGATGGATTAACTATGCAGGATCAACACACACCTGACGAATTAACTGTTCAGGAGCACCACCCATCTGGAGAATTAACTCTCCTGGAGCATCACACACACCTGGCGAATTAACTGTCCAGAAGCAATGCACACCTGAAAATTATCTATGCATGAGCACCATACTCCTGGCCAATTAACTATGCAGGAGCACCACACATCTGGTGAATTAACTGTCTTGGAGCACCACACACCTGACGAATTTACTATGCAGGTGCACCATACACCTGGCGAATTAACTATGTAGGAGCACCACACATCTGACGAATTAACTGTCTTGGAGCACCACTACCTGACGAATTAACTATGCAGGAGCACCATACACCTGATGAATTAACTGTCTTGGAGCACCACACACCTGACGAATTAACTATGCAGGCTCACCACACACCTGATGAATTAAATGTCTTGGAGCACCACACACCTGGTGAATTAACTGTCATGGAGCACCTACACACCTGGTGAATAAACTATGCAAGAACCCGATACACCTGGCGAATTAACTGTCCCTGAGCACCACACACCTGACGAATTAACTCTCCCTGAGTATCACACACCTGGAAAATTAACTGTCCCTGGGTACTACACACTTGACGAATTAACTGTCCCTGAGCACCACACACCTGACGAATTAACTGTCCCTGAGCACCACACACCTGGAAAATTAACTGTTCCTGAGTACCACAGGAACAACACCCACTGCCAAAACTATTGAGACCAGGAACAACACATCTGACGAAACTCTGGGAGCTTCAGATGTGACTTTGGTCATGTACTGTGAATCATAGGTTAAGTCAACCAGTTAAAAACATTCTCACCTAACCTAACCTAACCACTTATGGGAATATATACTTATAATGTATGATTCCCGGTTGAAGAGGAATTAAGAAGTTTTAAGCTTAACTAGCCTCTGATACACGACAGTAGTTACTGATTAATTAACATAACATAACCAATGAATCGTGTGTTCCTGTTGGGTTATACCAAGACGCTCGCGTGTGTCTGTGTCACCTTTAGTATTTCCACGCTAACCTGCCCCGTAAGCTGTAAAAAGCGCAGATAGTTCAAAGAAAATTTTTGTGTAGCTGTCCATTTATTCAAACTAAATATGTTCACAATTGGTAAGCAGACTTGTTATTCTCTAAAATAATGTTAATTATGTGGATTATGAAAATACAATTGATTTCAGGGCATTAGCACGTCAGAGAGGAGAAGAAATTTCTAAATATTTATCCACTAACTTGGCACCTCCCCATCTTAAATACTGCATTGTGACAAGATTTTAGTAATAATATATATTACGAACTATTAAGAAGCGATGTAGAAGTTTAACATTTCCATCCTCGTCATCAAGTATCAAGAAATTTGGTACAAATGAAAGAAAATTTCTGCCAATGATGGACGAGGTATAGTTAATTTGTGTGTCACAGTATCTTAATGCAAGCTCTACCGTATTGGCAGTCGTACAAGTAAGTGTCCAACTGATCTGTCAATATCAGCTGATCACCCTGTCAATGTGGCCGCGAAATCCAGTGGCTATTCCCCTGAGCGTTTTTTCCCCCTCCCGGACTGCGCATATTTATAGCAAATTTTATCAGTTACATAAATAATTTGGGATATATCCATCTGTACAAACTATAGTTTATTACCTATTGTGTTATACGTTTGGTATCATTGGATCACCCGAAGAATCGTCGCCCCAGAATGTCCACCTGAAGAATTGTCACCCCGAGATATCCCACCTGAAGAATTGTCACCCCAGCCTGCTCCACCTGAAGAATCGTCACCCCAGCCCACAGTGAATATAATTTGTATAATTAGGATAACAAATATATTCCTTGTGTTATGCATCTTTATTGTGATGCATATTACAAAGGGTACTGAACAGCAATTTGTTGACATAAATTTTCCAGAGGATTATCAGAAAAACGATCATGCCACATAAATTCTTGAAAGTAAGAATTTAAAAAGCTTCGTTTGCAGCCACGCATGGTCTTGAATTAACTCTTGTTCTTGTTCCAATATGATTCAATCTTTTGTGTGTGCACACCAGTATTCACATCCACAAAATTGACTGAGTGGTTCACAGTTCTGTGCGTGTATCCAAGACCTTGAATATTGCGGTATGCTCTCCACTCATCACTGTGAATGACTGATCCTTGTTGAACCACTTTGAGTATTATAAGAAGAAGGGTGGACAGCATCCCTTGTCTCGACAATTTCCATGGAGCTAATTGAAGGGCTCCTCCTCGTATCGACGATACCGAAAACCCATGGTCGACTGATGATTATGACTAAAAATTTTTGAGCCCTCTTACTACTATATAGTCCTCCTACCTGACTGAAGGGTCCTGACTCCACTAACCTGAAGAATAACAACCGTGGAGGGTCCTGACCCCACCTGAAGAATTGTCACCCCAGGTGTTGCCACCTGAAGAATCGTCGCCCCAGGATATCCCACCTGCAGAATTGTCACCCTGCCAGACTCTGGGGTGACAATTCTTCAGGTTATCCGTATCATTTGTTTCTCGTTGCTTTATGTTTGGAACAAAACAAAGAAATGATTAAAAGACTTCATTCGAAATCGAATTTCATCTTTGACTTCGTCCTTTTATGATAAACATCCTTTTTGAGTACTAATGCCTTGAAATCATTTGCATTTTAAGAGTCCAGATATTTAACGTTATTTAAGAGAACAACAGGTCTGCTTACCAGTAGTGAACACATTTAGTTTGAATAAATGGACAGCTCGACGAAAATTTTTATGAACCAATCAGCTATTTGTACCCATAGACGAGGGGCGTGGCTTACGGGCCAGATTAGCGTGGATATAGTATAGTTGTGTTACCAGAGCAAATGTGCTGTAACTGAGAAACTATTTTAAGAATTTACAACTTTGTCATTTAGTTATTTATCTTTGTTTATGTCTCAGGAATATACCCCTTGATTTATGAAAGGTATAAAGGTATTTATGGAACGCCCTGTCTATATATATATATATATATATATATATATATATATATATATATATATATATATATATATATATATATATATATATATATATATATATATATATATATATATATATATATATATATATATATACATATATATATATATATTAGGGTGGTCCTTATTTTTTTCAACTTTGGAATTTTTTACCACAGACCTTGCTAAAAGTGTCCATTTAGGAAAAAACATTGTGTGTAGAGTTATTTTTAAATATATTAATATTTAAAGGTTTCTCAAAGCTGTCAAAAATTAAGTAATCGATGTAGTCGATTACTTTGTAGCCGATTACTCCCACCACTAGTGCGTCGCATTTGGCACGATTTGGTGAGTTTTTGCTGGTCGTGATTGATGATTGGGGAAATTAGAAACAGTTCTGCAGAGTATTCTCATTATTCATTTATATTAATAGTTAATATCTATATTCCTCAGGTCAAAATGGCTAATGCAGGAGTAAAAACACGAGAAAATGTGTATTTGATAAAGACATTATGTGATGACATTACAGGGGCTAAGTTACCTTCAAACAGGCAAGTGTTACAGTATTTTTTAAGCCTGCATCGCATACAGAAAAAAACATCAGAGTGGCAGCTAGGGAAGTCACAGACAAAGTTCTTCAATTTTAGACAAAAGCAAACATTCCCACACACCTCAAACCAGATTCTGTGAATCAAGTGCACAAAATGTTTGACAAGTGCAGTAGTTTGAAAAAGAACTCTTCAAGCAAGACAGAAACTCAAAAGCAGAAAGAGAAAGAGTTCACTGATACATTTGAAGATCTCTTTGACATTGCACATGTGAATGCTTTGAATATGATGACAGTTCAGGAGTATAAGGATTTCTTAATAGCTCAACGAGAAAAAGGCGTCGTGGGGCAATGTCATCTCTTGACAAAGTATTCCTGAAAAGACAGAAACGAAGAGAAAAAACTCTCAAGAAAGCAATGAAAAGGAAATTGGCTGCAGACAGTGCAGAGGAAGAAGCCAAAAAATGCCAGGCCATCGTTGTCTTGGACAGCAGTAGTACGTCTTCTTCTGAGGAATCCAACCCAGTTCCTGGCCCATCAGCACTTCAAACTCCACCTACTGTCAAGAAGCGTGGGCGAAAAGAAGTTCTAACTCCAGAACTTTCTGCAGCATTAAATCGGACCAAGTCCTCAGATAGAATGGCCATGCACATTGTCACCCAAACTGCTCTGAGTCTGGGCCATGATGTCAGTGAATTCATTCTGAATCGATCAAGCATCAGGAGGAAACGTCAGCATCATCGCAGTAGCAGGGCAGCTGAAATCCTTTCAAACTTCAAACCAGAGTCAGTTTTAATTGTTCACTGGGATGGTAAATTGATGCCTGATTTGACGGGGCATGGGGGCCATGTTGACAGACTCCCAGTTCTTGTCTCAGGCAATGGCATCTCCCAACTTCTTGCTGTTCCAAAACTTCCCTCTGGTACCGGTGATGAACAAGCAAAAGCTGTTGTGAAGGCTTTGCAGCAATGGCACATTGCAGACATCGTGCATGGCATGTGTTTTGATACAACAAGCTCAAATACTGGTCACCACAAGGGTGCGTGTGTCAAAATTGAGCAGTTGCTGGGTCGTGATTTGCTATATTTTGCCTGCCGCTACCATGTACTAGAACTTGTAGCTGGAGCTGCTTTTGAAGCTGTAATGGGGCACTCAGCTGCTCCTGACATACAGCTGTTCCGAAGATTCCAAGCCAAATGGGAACAAATTGACAAACAGAAGTTTGAAGACTCCTCTACCGACGATCTGGCAGAAGAATCGCTCAGAGCTGTTAGGGACGATCTAACTAACTTCATTGAGAAGGCTCTACTGGAGACACAGCTTCGAGATGATTATCGAGAGCTGCTAGAGTTGGCCTCCATCTTCCTTGGCACATCACTTTCTTGGGGAGTGCGATTTTCTGCTCCTGGTGCAATGCACCAAGCACAATGGATGGCAAAGACCATTTATTCCTTCAAAGTGTGGTTATTCCGTTCTCAGTTTAAGCTTACTCCAAAGGAAAACAGAGGACTAAGAGTTTTGTGCATTTTCTTTGCCCGAATATATGTGAAGGCTTGGACAACTGCTCCACTTGCTGCAAAGGCACCAAAAGGAGATCTGATGTTGCTTAAAGCTCTACAAGACCTCAGTACCATCAGCGATGCCATATCAAAGGCAACTTTCCACAAAATGATGAGACACCTCTGGTACTTATCAGAAGAGTTGGTTGTATTGGCCTTCTTTGGTGACGATGTTCTCCCAGCAGTGAAGGACCGCATGTTGGAAGCTATGAACATCGTTATTGGAGAAGAAAAGCATGTCAAACGGGTTACAATCAATCCAGACACACTCCAAGTGAAGAACCTATATGATTTCACGACAAAGAACACAAAGTCATTTTTCAAAAAGCTCAACTTGAATACAGATTTCCTGGCCCTCCCAGTAGAACAGTGGAAAGATGATCCTGGCTTCCAAAATTCAAAAGCCAGTGTACAAGCTTTGTCTGTGATCAATGATCATGCAGAAAGAGAACATAAGAACATAAGAACATAAGAAAGTGGGATACTGCAGGAGGCCGACTGGCCCATGCAGGGCAGATCCCTTTCACACCCATCCCAGCACTTCCATGTGCCTATCCAACTTCGTCTTGAAGCTCCCTAGCGTCCCCGATCCTACTATAGCACTCGGTAGCCTATTCCACATATCCACAACTCTATTACCAAACCAGTGCTTGCCTATATCCTTTCTGAATCGAAATTTATCTAATTTAAAGCCATTTGTTCTAGTTATTTCGTTATTACTGAGCTTCAGAACATCTTCCATTTTACCCTTGTTAATCCCACTTACCCACTTGTACACCTCTATCATATCTCCCCTAACTCTACGCCTCTCTAATGAGTGTAAGCCTAAGCTTTTCAGTCTTTCTTCATATGGAAGGTTTCTAATATTATGGATCATTTTTGTCATTCGTCTTTGTACTCTCTCCAAGGAATCTATGTCCATTCTATAATAAGGACACCAGAACTGAACCGCATAATCCATGTGTGGCCTCACTAATGCTAGGTAAAGTTTCAAGATAACGTCAGCAGTTCTGTTACTCACAGACCTAGCTATGAACCCAAGAATCCTGTTTGCCTTGTTGCGAACGCTAATACATTGTTTTCTAGGTTTCAAGTCGTTGCTAACAAATACACCTAGATCTTTTTCACAAACTGAGTTTTCTATTTCCGTGTTACTCAGTTTATACTTAACGTTTGTATTCGTCTTCTTCCCTATCTGTAGTACCTGCATTTATCAGTATTAAAAATTCATTTGCCAGTCTACTGACCACTCATGTAAGGTATCTAGATCTCTTTGAAGGTGTTCAAAGTCACTGTCTGAATTTATCACCTCCCATTTTGGTATCATCATCATCTGCAAATTTACTAATCCTACTAGTTATGCCTAAATCAAGATCATTAATGAATATAACAAACAGCAGAGGGCCTAATACAGATCCCTGGGGAACTCCGGCTTTTGACCGCACCCCAGTCTGACTTTTTAATCCATTTATGCTGACTCTTTGTTTCCTCACCAGTTAACCATGACCTAATCCATTTTAATACTGATCCACCTATTCCATGTGCTTCTACCTTCCTTATCAATCTCTCATGAGGGACTCTATCGAATGCTTTACTGAAATCTAAATAAATTATATCATATGATTTATCATTATCTACCGCTTCATATACTTCTGAGAAAAAGCTAAGCAAATTTGTGAGACAAGAACGTCCCTGGGTGAACCCGTGCTGAGAAGAATGAATTAGGTTGAATGTTTCAAGGTGGCTTCTGATTTTTGTAGCAATAATTGACTCCAGCAACTTGCCTATGATTGACGTGAGACTAATGGGACGGTAATTTGACGCTATTGATTTATCACCCTTTTTGAAAATCGGGACTACATTTGCAAGTTTCCAAGCTTCTGGCACTAGGCCCGATTCTAATGACTTATTAAATAAAACTGCTAATGGATTACTCAACTCATCTCTACATTCTTTTAATATTCTAGCATATACCCTGTCTGGACCAGGCGATTTATGAGGCTTCAGTTTGTTAATTACTTTAAGCACATCGTTACTAGTAATATTGATATTCATCAACATATTTTCTATACTGTCGTTATATACCTTATGAACTTCTGGAAACTGTGCTAGGTTTTCATTTGTGAAGAGGAGTAGCCTTAGTCCAAGATTTCTCAGGCAGCATCACCAAGGACGAACAGCAACTGCAGTATCTACTGCAGGCAGTTGCTGACCACAGGAAATCATTCCCTAATGCCATCAAGCAGACCTTACTGGGCGACAAAGAGTGAGACTGGTCCTCATGCGACCCCTGCCTTAGGCAGCTAATACCCACTTAGACTAAGTGGGGGGGCCCAGGCTTGGGGGCTAGGAAATCATGTGTTATGAACAGTAAGCATAGGCATAATATTGTTAAACTTCATTTGACTTGAGCAACCTCTAATTATTAAGATATTTAAAAAATATTTTACAGGCAATGTTTCTACCCCAAATGGAAACTTTTGCCACGGTCTGTGACAAAAACATGGCAAATTTTGTTTTTTGCCCCAAAATAAGGACCACCCTAATATATATATATATATATATATATATATATATATATATATATATATATATATATATATATATATATATATATATATATATATATATATATATATATATATATATATATATATATATATATATATATATATATATATATATATATATATATATATGCAAAATCACTGTAGGTAAGTGTGATAATTAAGGAATTAGTGTTGTAATTATTTCAGGGGTGAGTACAGACTAGCTGTACTCACCCCTGAAGATGTGAATTACACGAAAGCGCTTGGGAACTTCGTGTTTTTTCTTTCCTTGTGGTTATCAGTATATATATATATATGTATATATATATATATATATATATGTGTGTATATGTGTATATATGTATAGGTATGTGTATATGTATGTATAAATAAATAAAACAATTAAAAAATAAAAAATAAAAATAATAAATAATAAAATAAATAAATATTGAAGTGATAACCGTGGTAACATTATGAGATGTTCCTATTACTACTATGCTATTGTACTATTCCAGATGATACTAAATGTTACATAATACTTCCTTAAGATAAATGTATAGTATATATCAGGTGCCTCAAAGAGAGCTCAGGTTCTCAACTGGCTCAGCCATGTTAATATTGTTATTATTATCCACTCTGTATCTGTATTTTTCTGGCTAAATAAACTGTTACAATTCAATTCAAAAGGATGGCGACAACAATGCATCCCTGCCAGATCATCCCTGTTGGTCGTGCTGTGGAGAAACCCGGCGGAGAGAATGACGTAGTGTCGCTACCAGCATGCCCTTCCGTCAACTTCGGTATACCGGACGCAGAGATGTCCCCAGCTGGGATCCTGTCATAATTTTTCCTGCGAGGCCGCCAGCCCGACGACACCATCTGGTGGATTGCTGGTAAACCCGCTGGAGAGAATGACGTTGTGTCGCTGCCAGCATGCCCTTCCGTCAACTTCGGTATGCCGGACGCAGAGATGTCCCCAGCTGGGATCCTGTCATAATTTTTCCTGCGAGGCCGCCAGCCCGACGACACCATCTGGTGGATTGCTGGTACCACAGTCATCGGGTTAGAAGCAAACATCTAAGGACAATGGAGCTGACTCGGTGCCTCTCTTTGACCAAGGGACCTTGCCTTAATTGGTTGGGTAGGAAAGGGCTGACCTTAACTGTATTGGTCCGAAGTCAACGTGTTGGCTACAGTCAGCGTTTGCAACGTCCAAACTACTTGTGAACGAACAGCTGCTAGAAGCAAGGAGGAGAAGAGAATTGAGAAGTGGATGTCCAAGAGGAGTGACACATACTGTCATGGAAAGGCCTTGTCCCGTTGGTAGCCTATTAAGGATCCGCCCCATAGGCACCTACCAACGTAGAAGTGTCATGCCGAGCTTGATGAAGTGCAACTTAATAGTTCACGGAGGTGTTAGTACGGATGGGATTGTGGTCACTGTGGATATGAGTGATGCTGTGTGTCCTGATAGGATTTGGAGAAGATTCTTGTGGAGTTGTGAGAGGAGAAGGAGAGGATCCTATGTGGGATGGACATTCCCGGTGTTGAAATTGACTGACTGGTCCCCCCACTATTGGAAAAGCTCCCGTTCCCGTTATGAGTTCTGAAACTAGGCCGCCTATTAAGCAGCCACCATTGAGGAATGAGGCTATGCCGCTGAAATTAGTTACCAGGGAAGAGGTACAATCGATATGTCTAATAAGAGTAACTCTAGGCAGTTAGTACTTAGTGAATAATATAGTCAAGAAACTCCACGTCTCCAGAAACGATTTGTTCACTCATAGTAGATGGAAGCCGAAAGGTAGTGAAAAGTAATACAAGTGTCTGTGGATGACCTGCCATCTACAAATGTTAACTCTGTATCTCTACATGCTGCCATATGTACCATCAACAATTATGAGATGAGAGACCAGTTGAACAACAGAAAATAAGATATACAAACTGTGTGTGTGTGTGTGTGTGAGATAAGATCCATGATACTGTATACCAGAATATGTAATGGTGAAAAAAAATATGTGAAATTAATTGAGAGAATGAAAACCAAAATTTTAAGTAATTAAGAAAAGAAGTGAAGAAAATTTGTTTGGAGAAGTAATTTATATTGTAGATGAAAATTGTTATATTAAGATGTTAGTAATTTTGAAATTGATGTTGAAGATTCATGATTGATTGATTGATACGTTTATTGAGATACAAAAAACATGAACACATCTCAAAGGGATGAAGTGACATAAGTCATCCCCGCCCCAGTCCAGGAATGTCCTTCTCAGGACTCACATAAATCCCTAATATTTCATATAATTAGTTATATACATACATAGTTATATTCTAGATGCAAAATTTCTATATGTCTTTAATATTTCATCTATTTTCCTATTTTTAAACATCCACTATATTTGCATGGGGACATTATTTATATGGGCATTTCTATATACATTAAGCAATGGGCATTCCAGTATATAATGTGGCAGGGTATGGGATCTGGATGTTCTACAAACTCTACATTCTTTATCCTGTTCACTTCTCTCAGATCCAAGTTCCCAATAATATTTATATTCTAATCTTAACCTCATATACACTAAATCTTTCCACCTACTCCTATCTTCCCCATATGTAAATTTTGTGTTCATGAGAACATGATGGTAATGTTTCATTGTTTCACTTTTCTCGTATATTTCATTCCTTTTGAAATTATCTTCTATTGGTTGTATTTTCCGTAATTTGCTCCTTAATTGTTTCAAGGTTTTAGTACATATTATGTCGATCTCGGGCTTTTCCGTGGCTCTTTTTGCTATTATATCTACTGCTTCATTAAGACCAATGCCTACATGTGAAGGGACCCATACAAATTGAACATTATGGCTATTTTTTCTTATTGTATTTACTAATTTTCTACATGAACCAATAATGTGTTCAAAGACTGGACTCCCACTGTTCAAAGAATCCAAAGCTGCCCTACTATCAACAAAAAAATATGCATCTTTATACATATTTACAGCATTTTCCAATCCTACTAACATTGCATATAACTCAGCTTGTGTTGATGATATAAAACTGCTCAACCGAAGTCCAATTTTGATGTCATCATTTCCTTGTTCTGTGTACTGTCTTATAAGGATCTCACACCCTGCCCTACCATTTGACATAACTGAATCGTCACAATATACTGTACATGCAATGTGTTTATTTTAGGCAAATTACTAATCTTATTCCCATATAAAGCCCTTAACTGTCCTGGTTCATGTAATGATTTCTTCATCGTGAGAGGCACTATGTCTAACTCTACTTCTCGTTCTTCCCAGGGTGGATTCTTACAACTCTTCTGAACAGCTGTACACCAGTCTGCCAGATTACATTTTTTAATAATATTTACTAATCCATTCATGTATCCTCTCTTGCCTTGTCTGCAGAAGGTCCTTTTATCTTTTAAACCATCATTTATATCTTGTACAAATTTACCCTTACTGTTCCCTCTCATTAATCGAACTGCTGCAACTGTATTAATTTCATTGACCCTCTGTGAAATGCTCTGTAACCCTAGTTCCATTTTCATTATCTCAATCATTGCATTCTTTTGACACCCTAAAATTATTCTCATTGCTTCATTTTGCATGATCTCAAGCTTCCGTAGCCTTCCTTCACCAGTACAAGAGAGGACAGGTGCTGCATAGTCTATAAGTGATCTGATCGTAGAAATATACATCATTCTCAGTATGGGTACCCCAGCACCTTTACCACAACATGCTAGAGCCTTCAAGGGCTGTAATCTTGCTCTACATTGAGTGAGAACATGATATATTTCTGCCTCTTTATTTTCACAAGTAAAGCCAATATACATTCCCAAATATTTATACTTTGACACTTTCCCAACAATTTTTCCATTTAGAAAAACGGATTCAGTTCCTCTTCCTTTACATTCACACTTGGTTTTTTCTTCATTGATAACTAAGCCCATCTTTTGAGAAAGAACACTAAAATTATTTAATGCAATCTGCAATTTTTTTACAGAGTTTCCTTGAAATAAGATGTCATCTGCATAAATGATGGTTACAACTCCTTTGGGATATTTGTGTGAGGCTATCTTGTTCACTAACACATTAAATAACATTGGACTCAATACTTCCCCTTGGGGAGTCCCTAGTTCAAGTGCTCTTTCCTCAGACAAACATCCCTGATACCATACACAGATTCTCCTTCCATACAAGTAGTCACCTATCCAGTATAACAACTTTCCTGATACCCCTAGAGCCTTCATAACTACTTCACTGTGAACTTTATCAAATGTTCCTTGTAAATCCACAAAAACTCTACATCTGTCTGCATCATTTGATAAACATTTTATAACACAGTCTGAAGTACATTTCCCTTCCAAAAAACCAAATAAATTACAAGATAGATTTTCCCCCACAATATATACAAGCCTATTTAATAATACTCTCTCCATCATCTTGGAAAAAGAAGATGTTAAAGACACTGGCCTGTATCCACCAGTTGCCTTAGGGACAGGAATAACTATCGCTTTCTTCCATTCTGTTGGTCATCTACCCTCTGTATAGCTCATGTTGAATAAATCTAACAATGGACTATTTTCCATACCAACTAAAGCAGTTCAAAATTTCATAAGTCACACCATCTTCGCCTGGTGCTGTAGATTTTCCTTTTTTAACAGCATTTAATAACTCATCTTGAGTAATATCTACACATGTTACATCACAAATATTTAGAGCTGACGAAATAAATCTTCTTCTTTCACTTTGCCACTCATCTAATGCTTCTATTGTCCTGTTAGGCAGGGAGGCAACACTAGCTGCTTTAGCCCATTTGTCAACCAGTTTATTAGCTTCTTCCTCTGGACGAGGATGACTAATAATATTACTCCTTTTCCCTCTAATTTTGTTAATATCCTGCCATATTTCTTTGAGATTTTTACTCTCCCCAATGTGCTGTGCAAAGTCTTGCCAATATTTCTCCCTTGCCTCCTTCCTAGCCTGCCCACATATTTTGGCTATATCCATGAAGATTTTCCTGTCTTCTTCTCTTCTACCATTCTTTACCCAATCTTTATGTGCTGCCCTTAACATTTGTGTCCATCCCTTCAACATTTTGTCATTGGTATAGCAGTGTTTCCTAGCCCCATGTGTCTTATCATTTATCTTTTTCTGTGTTGACTTAGTTAAATATCTTTCTCTCTCCCCAACTAAGTCATTATAAAAGCTATCCATACAGACTGGTGTATAATTTCTGTACCATTTCTCTATATTTTGGGTAAACACTTCTGTGTCAGCCTTGTTTAGTTTCAATCTCTTCCTCCTATATCTCACCTGTCTCTTCCCTAATGGTAATTGAACAAAATGGTCACTGACTAGCTCCCTTATTATCTCACATTCTCCCTGGACTCCCTGACTGCTTATCATGCAAGCATAGTCTAACCTTCCTCCTTTAATATGAGTCACTTCCTCATTTCCTAACAAGTAAGCATCTGGGTGATCTTGTAAAAATTGCCAAAATTTTATACCATTACTATTAATTCTCCCCATTGTTTCGAGTCTTGGATGTCGAGCATAAAAATCTCCTACAGCCAAAGTTGAGTCCAAAAACATGCAATCTGGTAAGAAGTTGAGGTCAAAACAGCCTCCAGAAATATACAAATTTGCTATGTTCAATTCTCCTTCCTTCAAATATAACTTTATACAGACACTTTCTATTCCTTGTACTCTACTCGGGCTTCCAACTAGTTCTGCTGGTATGGAATTCTTAATGTATGTTGAGACCCCTCTTATACCTTCACCCGAATAGAGATGAAATCCCTTATATCCAGACAGTTTAAGCAGGTCGCCTTTCCGGTCCCCAGTCTCTTGAACGGTAATTATGTCAATATTATTTTTAAGGGTAAAGTAATGTACATCTGTCACTCTATTTCGTAGACCATTAACATTCCTGGACATTATTTTAAGGCTAGCTAGATCCATGATTAATATTTACACATTTTATATCCTTTCCAATCAGATTCTTTAAGAAGGCCCAATCCTCCTGCACAGATTACCATTTCCTCAAAAGTTTTTCTTTATCAGCATCTTTACACTTTACCAACACATTTTTAAAACTTTCAGTTGTTGCTCCCTGCACTACACAATCCTTTATTTTCCTCTCCTTCCCTTTAATACTTATTTTAAGCATTGAATTTTTCAAAAGCTTGAGCTCTTCACTTTCCTCTTTCCCTTCTAATTCTACGTTATTCACAGCTTTGTTTTCCCTTTCTTTATTTATCACTGTATCAAGTCTTTTCTCTATCACTTCTATTTTCTGACCTAACTTTTGCAAAAGCTGAAACATCTTACGCACCTCTTCTCCCAGAATTTCTTTCACAGTTTTATCACTAACCTGGAGAGCTGCACCACTACTCTCACTTGCTACTTGTTTATTACTCTGTTTGTTCCTGGCATCAACAACTCTTCCGGCCGCAAGCACAGTCCTTATCCTTCTTGAATCTTCATGCCAGGCATTCTCAGGGATCACTGTCTCCACTGTCTGTGTGTTCTCCTGCTGTCTTGTCACTGTCAAACCACAGCGTACTTCTTCAGTGTTCTCTGAATAATTCCTTTGTTGGTCACTTCTCATTCGTGGCCTCATCTCGCATGCAATTGAACTAGCATTGTGAGTTTTACCACAATTACAACAACAAGACTTCACTTTCTCTCCTGCATTGATCTTGTCCTTACAGTTGCTAGATTCGTGTCTCTTCCCACGGAATCTACAACGTGGGTCCAGTTGACAGCTCCAGGCCTTATGTCCCCATCTGCAACGCTTGAGACACATTATTGGTCCCTCCACATATAGTGCCACCTTCCTATACCCTGCTCCTGTGATGAACACTTTCTCTGGAACCTTTCCTCTCATTAGAGCAATAACCTGGCTTCTCTCTTCGCCCCTTATTAAATGCCTCTTGACCCAAACAAATCTTTCGTCATCCAATAAGTATTCTGGATCTAGTATTACAGGGTATCTGAAGATTATAACCTTTGTAAGTAGTATGTCGCTCTCCTCTGGCAAAACCATCAGTAATCCCTTGTACCCAACAGTTGTCAACATTTCCACAGCCTCCATGGTCCCCACTGTAAGATAAGGCTTGTGTGTGCCTTCTTTCAAAAGAGGCTCAAAGCTGCGATGCTCCCGTTCTAGTTGTACTGCCCATTTTAATTTTTCGAGGAAGGTCATCGGGCATGACTGTGGAAAAATTAATCTCTTCCTGACACGACCAACATTACCTTGTGTGTGTTCTTGTCTGCTTCCTTCAAATTCCATACTTTGCTCTGTTCTTGATCCATTCTCCACTATCTCCTTTCTGTTATTTCCATTATTATTACCACCCACACACGTTTTTTGTCCTAGATTTTTTTGTCTCTTCTCCTCTCTCACTTCTCCGCTTTCACTGTCCTCTTGCCAGCTTGTCTCCCTCATCCTTTTAGAAATTTCTTTCTTTTTCACTACCTCTTGTTGTAGCTGTATTTTCTCACTTTCGAACTTCCCTTGTGCTTCATCACTCGTATTAGACTCATCACTACTCAACTCAAGGTCTTCAAGAACTTCGTCCAATACTATCTTTTCTTTACTCTTCCATGTAGAGTTCTTAAGCGATAATTCACTTTCCATGGGGCAATGTTGACATCCCACAACACCCAGCCAGGAGTGATGGGACCCCGAGCAGTTATTTTCGTGTGGTAAACAGTAAGTTCCTAACACCAGAGTTGCTTGACGATACTTATCTTATCCTCAGGTCCTTATACACAAGTAGGTAAGTCTATATATCCTTCAGATAATGTAATAGGCTCGAAAACATCCCAAATTTGGGAGCTAGCACTCACAGCTGTGTTTACCAGTGCCCCTAGTACCAGAGACTCATTGAAGATTCATGAAGAGTTGAAAATTTAATTTTTTTATAAAAAAAACAATGAGAGAACTAAACAAAGAAAATCCATCTTCTTTATACATTCATTTGTGCATGACTGGTAATTAAGCCTTTTATTTTTCATGAGTGATTTTATTATGAATATTTTCAGTCACTTGATACCTCCAGACATGGGTCAATTATGAATTGAATTGGAATTGAATTGGAATTGATTAAAAAAATCCGTGAATTGGAATTAAAAGAATATAAAATTAAAATTAATTGAATTGAATTGGAATTGATATGAATTGATGTGAATTGATATGAATTGATGTAATGAATTGATGTGAATTGATAAAATAATATCTTATACTGTAATATGCGTCTTCATTATTTTGCAATAATTAACTTATATTCAAATAAAAACTAAAATATTCAGTTAACTAGCACAAAAAATGTGTTAAAAATATATCAAGTGATGGCATGGCATCTCATGAAAGATGGCATGGAGCAAGATGGCCAGATCTAGCAAATTCTTGCAAAAGTATCAAAGCTCGTCAGCTTCTGCAGGAAATCAACAGTGGCTGCAGAAGTGTTCTCAAATGAATTCAAGCTCCAGATGGCAACATGTACACCGTGGAATAGCCACTTGACGATGATGAGGTCAGTACTTCGAGTTTCACCTGAAGTGTGGGACAAACTTAACACTCCCTACAAGCTGAAGCAGTATGAGCTGAACACCATCAAGGAGCTTTGTGATATACTCGAGCCATTTGAGTATGTGACTAATCAGATTCAGGGACAAAACATGGTGACATCTAGTCTGGTGGTTAACTGTGTTCGTGGTCTTCGGGCTGCTTTAGCTAGTCTTCATGAAGAGATTCGTCTGAATAAGCTTTAGTCAATGGAGGCCTTCCAGCTAGTTGCCACCTTAGACCCACGTTACAAGCTGGACTGGTGTCATGACTATGACAATGAAGTGCAAGACATTCGTGACGTTCTGACTGTGAAATACAATATGGCAGGCAGTGTTGATCCTACAACAACAGACACTTCCCCTGCTGAACCACCAACGATGAAGAGGAACAAGTTCTTTGTCCTGGCCAACCGGTCTTCTACACCAAGACCAACTCCATCAGAAACTGAGGTCTCACTCTACCTCAAACAGCCATGTCTACAGGGAGATGGTGATCCCCTTGGCTACTGGAAGGCCAAGCAACCTGAGTTTGCTGTTTGCTGTCCTTACCAGACTTGCAGCAAAATACCTGGCCATTCCTGCTACATCGGCTCCTGTGGAACGACTGTTCTCCATTGCTGGCAAGCTCTTCAGGCCAGAGAGGTATAATTTAAGAGATAAAAGATTTGAGCAACTTATGATGATCAAATGCAATGCTCAGCAACGTGGACTCATTCATATTTTGTTTACTAATACAAAGAATTAAACCATTTGAACTTTTGGTTGGAAAAGAATGTGATTGGTTTGTGTGGTAGAGCATTTTTTATAAAAAAAAGAACTTAATTAGAAACCTCGAATTTGTATTTCTTTCCATTAGATTAATGGTAGATTAGAATTGATTTTGAATTGAAAAACATTTGAATTGAATTTAATGAAATATCGACCATAATGAATTGAATTGGAATTGAAAAGAATTAGAATTGAAGATTTTTTACGAATGAATTGAATTGAATTGGAATTGATTAATTCAAATTTTATTCTGAATTGTAATTGAATTGAATTGACAAAAATGAATTGACCCCATCTCTGGATACCTCATTGATTTTTATTTTTATTTTGAGTTGATACCTGATTGAATTGGAATTTTTATTTGAGTAATTTGAAATACCATTGTTCATGATTATATTTTTTTTCAGTATTTTCATTGCTGATTTCGTATATTGAATTGTCCACCATTTTAATTCTCATGATTTTGTGTGATTCATATTTGACATATTTTTATGTTCGTTTTCAACAATTTGTATTTATTTTTTCTTAAATACTAAGAGCTTTTCAATATTATTTTGACATTTACTAGAATTTTATTTTATTTGCATTCGTGATATCTAGAAAATTAGTTTAATGTGCAAATATTGAGATATATGATTTATGTTATCAATTTGATATGCTAATTAATTTTAGAAATTCCTAGCAGGTTTGGGAATGAAAATTTAAAAAATACTTTGTGAGCATCTCACAATTTAAGTATAAACGACCTGGGGGAGTATTGTAACAATATCATGAGTTTCCCGCCCACCTCAGAATGTTCCCGCCAATTTCGAGCCAATGAAGGCCTTGGGCCTGCCGGGACCAATGAGAAAGCCTATCAGGCATGACGTCATGAAAGTTGCTGCTTCTCTTTGTGGGTTGAAGCAGTTTGAAAGAGGGAGTCTGTGTTTGGTCAGAGTTAAGTGTGGTTGTGTCGTGGGTGTCACCTCCTCATATGGCAGCTAAAATGTGAGTACATTAATAGGTTGATCCGTTTCCCGAAATGTATTGTGACTCAGATGACCCTGGTCAACTAGCTAGGAATATAGGTTATTGTTTGAAGTGTAACTGTTCAATTTCAATTACGTCATAAATATATGCGGAACCGTTAGAGGTAATTCTTAATTCCCTGTGTGCTGACTTCACCATTGTCATGCATGTCTGTGGTATTATGCAGTGATACAGTGAATTCTAAGTAATAAGTATTTCATATTTCCCTTCTGAAGTGTTGTATCTTAGTCTCCAGCTATCCATCTCAGTTATACGCCCCCTCCCTCCTTCCCCTTGCTGGTATGTGAGGGCCAACTGTAAGCCTATATCACCAGCCGACCCAAACCATAAACAATTATCTCAATCACACTCTCCTCCCTCAGTCTCCCAGTCCCCTCACTCTATCTCACCCCCTCCCTTCTCAAGTAAAAGAGTAAAGGAAAGAGTAAATATATAAATAAAAGAGAACCAAGAGTAAGTAAATATATAAATAAGTAAGTAAATATAAGGGATTGGAAAAATGAGCAAACAGTTAATTTGTTACATAATTTGCGAGATAATTTGTTACATGATTTTGTTACACTGTACTCACCCCTGAAGATGTGAATTATACGAAAACGCTTGGGAACCTCGTATTTTCTTGTTTTCTAGGTGATTATCAGCATGTACATGGATCACATGCACCTTGTAGCACCTTGTGGCGCGGTGGTCGCGATCCCTGTTCACATGCAGGGGTTCAGGGTTCGCCACCACCGCGCCACAAGGACAAGAAAAGCAATCCTAGGCTTTGTTTTATTCCACACAAAGCCTGTTCATTCGTCTTTGTCAAGCAACGTAACCCACCATTGGGGATTGCCCTTGCCATCCATGTGGTCACTAGTCGAGTCCCGACTAGTAAGGTATTGTTTGTTATATGGATGTCCGTGTGTTATATGGACTGATGATATATACATATATATATATATATATATATATATATATATATATATATATATATATATATATATATATATATATATATATATATATACTAGCAGAGTTATCCAACGTTGCCCAGGGAGAAAATTCATTATTGATGTTAAAAATCCAAGAAAATCCAAGAAAATTTTTGAATTTTGAATTTTCCAAAAGTATTTATTTGAGCAGGTCGACTGCAAACTTTGGATTAAATATAAGGCTGAGAAATAATACAAACATGCGTTTACTTTTCTTTGTTGTATTCTGAAATATGAACAAAAATGGAAAAAGAAATATGCAGTAGATTTTGATACGTGAAGCGGTGTTCTAAGAGACGCCATTAACCGCTCATAATGTTCTGGAAGACGCCATTAACCTTTCCTGCTGATCTATGAGATACCATTAACCACCACTCATGATGTTCTGGGAGACGCCATTAAATGCTCATGATGTTCTGGGAGACGCCATTAACCGCTCCTAATGTTCTAGGAGACACCATTAACTGCTCATAATTTTCAAGCACACACCTTAACCGGTCATAATGTTCTAGGAGACGTCATTAACCACTCATAATTTTTTAAGAGACGCCATTAAATACTCATAATGTTCTAGGAGACGCCATTACCCGTTCATAATGTTCCAGGAGAATTGAGGAACAATGATCAGAGAGAAATCAGTTTAACCTAGATTGGGAAACGAAAAATAATGACAATATTGTCAGAGTCCCAGACTTTCTATCAGCCGATTATGAAGGGTTAAGAATGTACCTTGGTAAAGTCACCTGGGATCTGTCAGGTCAGTCTCAGGTAGGAATGGGTGAGGTCATCGGCGAGACAACAATTGATCATGACTATGTTAAATTCACTATTACACTATGCAAAGCACAGGAACAAAATATACCATACAGAAAAATTAGATCAAATAAGAATGAGCCAAGGTGTATGAACAAAAAACTTAAACATGGCATAGGAAATTAAAGAGAGGGGAGGATCATCTCAGAGATAGGTATAATAAACTATCTAGGAATGTTAAGAAAAGTGTAAGGAAGGCAAAGAGGGACTATGGAATCAGGATAGCAAGAGAATCCAAGGCGAATCCCAAGGGATTTTTCTAGGTATATAGGACAAAGGTCAAGGACAAAGTGGGGCCCTTAAAGTCAGAGAGAGGGGAAGTGATCGATGATATTGAGGAAATAAGCAAAGTATTGAACAGCTACTTATCAGTTTTCACAGAAGAAATTCACGAGGAAATGCCTGAGGTGGAACTCATATATAGGGGAAATGCAGAAGTGAAAGAAAAAGATATCATTATCAGAAAAGAGGATGTTCTTAGGAAGATAAATGAATTAAAGAAGACAAAATCCCCAAGGGCCGCATGAAATTTTCCCTCGAGTTTTGAAACAGTGTAAGGAACAGATTAGTGGACCCCTCATAAATTTATTTACAAAATCATTAGACACAAGAGTTGTGCCAGACTTGTGGAAACAGGCAAATGTAGTACCCATATTCAAAAAGGGAGACAGAGCATCAGCGTCAAATTACCGGCCGATTAGTTTGACGTCGGTAGTGGGGAAATTTCTTGAATCAATTATAGCAAATAGCATTAGATCGCATTTAGAGAAAAACAAATTAATCTACGACTCTCAACAAAGGGAAAATCTTGTGTAACAAATCTGCTGACGTTTTTTAGGAAAGTCTATGAGGTAGTAGATAATGACGAAAATTACGATGTTATTTACTTAGACTTTAGCAAAGTATTTGACAGAGTACCACATCGGAGGCTTCTGAGAAAAGTTAAGGCTCATGGTATCGAGGGGAAAGTTTTAAATTGGATAAAATCATGGCTCACCGATAGAACACAGAGGGTCAGCGTAGATTGTTTTAAATCTGAGTGGGGCTGTGTAACTAGTGGGGTTCCCCAGGGGTCAGTACTGGGCCCACTATTGTTCATAATCTACATAAACGATCTAGATACTGGGATCAGCAGTGACATAAACAAGTTTGCGGATGACACCAAAATACAGCGTCAGATTAATTCAGGGCAGGATGCAAATGCTCTACAGGAGGATTTAAATAAACTGCAGGAGTGATCTGGAAAAAGGCAAATGATATTCAACACGAGCAAGTGCAGCATACTTAATATTGGAAGAACAAATTCTGTCAATGTATACAGCCTTATTAACATCAACCGAGAGAAGTCGACTTGTGAAAGAGATTTCGGGGTACTTGTAAGCCCGGACCTTCAGCCTAGAAAACAGTGCATTAATGTTCGAAATAAGGCAACTACAGTATTAGGTTTTATACCTAGAAGTGTAAGTAATAAGAGTGCAGAGGTCATATTGAAATTATATCTTGCTCTAGTCAGGCCGCACCTCGATTATGCTGTTCAGTTCTGGTGCCCTTATTATAGAATGGATACCAATTCACTGGAGACTGTGCAGCAAAGAATGACAAAAATTATTCCGGGACTTAGATGTAAAGGCTGCAACGAGCGGGATGGTTGTCCGCCTCTCGTTGGCTTGTTCGTGACCCCACTAGGGGGGTAGACTGAGGTGAGAAGGTCACTGCTACCTAGTCGCACGCCAAACACTATCCAGTCGTCACCACAGCTGTACTTCACCCCTCTGTTCGATTCCAACTCTGGTTGTGTACCCATCTGAGGTTCCTGGGGCTCGTGGGCTGATTCCCCAGTCCTTCACTATTCGGCTGTCAACTCTGGTCACCTACTCCATCTACTGCCACGGCTGCCACGTAATCACCACTTCCTCCACGCTCTATCGACCGTCCGTGCCCTGGCGTCTATCATGTGTGGCAAGACATCTCCCACCAACGCCGACGCCAAGTGAGGAAGCTGCCCTGGACCTTCCCTCTGAGAGCGGATCACCGTGTTACCAGAACATTTCACCTTGTTGGTTAGGAGAAAGATTCATCTGCAGCCATAGGAAATACCTGTACTTTGTTGTATTGATTGTTTTGTTTTAAATAATTGCTTGACTCTAGTGCTGGTTATTTACTATTTGTGTGAGTGTTTGTCAGAGCTAAATTATTGTGATTATTTTCGTAGTAAAGAGATGTCAATCTGTAACCGTTGTTTGTTACCCCTTGGAAACCCATGGTTCTTGACTTTCCCTTTTATAAGATCCTGATTAGGCTAGCAAGGGATTTATATCCCAAAGGCCAAGCCGCACCTCGATTATGCTGTTCAGTTTTGGTGCCCTTATTATGGAATGGATATCAATTCACTGGAGACGGTTCAGCGAAGAATGGCGAAAATGATTCCGGGACTTAGAAACCTTCCTTCTCAAGATAGATTAAAGAAACTTAACTTGAATTCCCTAGAAAGACGAAGAATGCAGGGACATATGATAGAATTATTTAAGTGGGTGAAAGGAATCAATTAAGGAGATATGGATAAAGTTCTTAAAATATCCGAGCAGGATAGGACTCGTGGCAATGGATTTAAGTTGGATAAGTTTAGGTTTAGGAGGGTGATGGGAAGAAACTGGTTCACAAATGGGGTGGTAGTCGAGTGGAACAACCTTAGACACTTTGTAGTAAGTGCTGGGACGCTGGAAAGTCTTAAAAGGAGGCTAGATAGACTCATGGACGATAGAGAGTGGTTGTCACTCTCGACAGGAGCTGCCATGCATATTGCATAGGCCAACCGACCTATTGCAGATTTTTAATTTCTTATGTTCTTATTAAATGCTCATAATGTTCTAGGTGACGCCATTAGTCATTCATAATTTTCTAAGAGACGCCATTAACTGCTCGTGATGCTCTAGGAGATTTTACTGCTTATAATGTTCCAGGAGATGCGCAAGGTTTTCGGGAAATAACTAAAAAATGCCCAGTTTTTCATTAAAAGTTTATATAGTTGAAATTATAGAGAAGAAAATGTTCTATTCGAATAAATAATAATAACATTTCTGTAAATATTTTGAAGCTTTTCCTCATTCACTCCATTTTTTTTCCAGGTATGACTTAAAAAGTTGTTGTTAGTCTGAGTGAAACTACTTGGCATACAATCAGCGTGGCATCCGCAAGTGATTGTTTTTACTGTAGTAATAGTTTAGCAGATGGAAAAACAGTGGTTGTGAAGGACGGCACTTGAGACGTGTAAGTCAAATCCGAAAAGACGGTCATTTTGAAAAATTAATAAAAGTGGGCACCATTGAAATGCATATAGTTTGCAGACGTGAGCACTTCAAAGAAAAAACATTGCCAGGGATTTAAAAAAATAGAATCTAGTAAACAGAATCAGTGTACTACATTGCGATCACAAGAACAATTTGATTTCAAAAGTAATAAGTATGGTGAAAAATGTGACATTCTTGCAGAAAGAAAAACACTGCAGGGAAACGCCAAGTAATTAACGAGGTTCGAACTTTGACTCTGAAAGATAGACTATTGACAATTGCTGAACAAAGGAACGACGAATTGGGTAAGAAGGTGCTGAGTTGATTAAAAAGTGTGATTTGTCTTATAGCAGAAGAAGCACGCTATCACGGAAAATGCTTCTCCAAATTTGCATGCAACCCACCATCAACTCAAAAAAGAGGACGCCCACAAGATGAAGACATGACCTATGCTTTCGAAAAGCTCTGCCCCTTTAATGATGACTCTGACGAATGTTAGTTTTCTTTACATGATTTAATGAAGAAATTCGATGAATATTTGCCAGAAGGCACGTCGATGAATGAGAAAACGCTGAAAGCAAAATTAAAGAACACACACGGGGATGGTGTCATGTTTGAAAAAAATTAATAAAAAGCCATCAGTTGCTTGTTTCCTTGATTCCGGACTTGAACTGATCAATTCATGGTACAGTGAAAGAAAAACTAATGAGAAAAATGAGCGCCTGCCAATCGTAAAAGCTGCAGCAACTATAGTCCGAGAGAATATTAGGACAACTGCTGATAACACTATGGACTACCCTGATATTAAAGACTTTATGAAGGATGGTGTGGTGGCCGAAACATTACATGCATTTTTGGACACCGTTATCCTGAAAAGCAGAAAAGGCGAAAAAAGAAAAGTAGCAAAACAGTGTACTGCAATTGCCCATTCTATAATTTCTGCAGGAAGACCGCGCTCATTTCTATCTTCCATACTGCTTGGTCTCTCGGTTTATCTATTTCGGAAAGTAGCTTCCAAAAGAATTGTCTAATTTTGGATTTTGTTCCAGCTATAATGATGTTGCTTTGTTCGAGTCATCAGCTGTTAAATCATGGAAACCTGATTTGGACAAAGATTCTTCCTGTCAATATGTATTTGACAATGAGAACTTCAATATAAAAACCCTAACTGGTAAAGGAACATTTCACTCAATGGGTGGAATAAAATGCATAACACCAGCAGAGAAAATGATTAGTCAGGATATTACGAAATTGCGAAAAATTCCTTCTTCAAAAGAGCTCGCAAGCATTGGACAAATGGAAATACAAACTTTTCGAGGAAAACGATGATGAAGCTTGTAAGAATGTCACAATGCCCTCGACCCAGGATGTTCTTTGGATGTTTGGAAATTTTTTGCAGACACCCTTCCTTCCAGTTGTCCTGGGAGGCCGGCTCCACCCCAATAGCGGTCACACTCAGTGATGCCAACGTGGCCGGATCGCCTCCACCACCTGAAGTCAACAGACACAGTGACTCCTTCGTTAGCCAATGCAGGTCAGGCTAAAGCCTGCCAAATAAGTGTACCAGTGAACAATGGCATTGATAAGTGTCAGTGGATCTTCTGAACTAGCTGGTGCCTCCTCTTATAATGATGCGAACTTGAGGGTGAGTAGCCGGAGCAAGACCGATGGTGGTGGAAGCGTGAATGGGGGGAGTGAGCCCCAGACTGCCAGCGCGGTCTCTTTGATGGCCCGGGTCTGGGAACTGTCCATGACCCTGTACTTCTTCAAATATTTTCGGAGGAGGAGCTCGCGGGACTAATGAAGGAACCTGTGTATGGAAATCCTACTGGGATGGGGGCTGTGAGACGCATTATCGAGAACTCCGGGGTGATGAGTTTGAAACAGTTAACTTGTTAGTCGGGCTGATCTGTGAAGCCGATGCGCGACTCTCTATACTCAGTTCAGGGTAGAACGAGTAACGCGAATGCTTAGGTTCGTTTCGTGGAACACCCGGAGTGTTAACCGCAGAGCTGGTGACCTGCAGTGGTTTGTTGAAGTTTCTGACATTGATGTGGTTGGTTTGCGGAACCTTGCACGTCCAGCGCCCGAGGGGGGTAGGGCTGCACCCGGGATGGCTGGGTTTGCAGCATGTGATGGTGGAGCGGGGGGTGACCTGCTCTCTTGTGTGAAGAGTGATCTGGTCTGTAAGTGGATCAGGGCTCGTAGTGGTGAGGGTGTTCTCTGGCAACAATTTGCAGTGGGGACAGTGAGCGGTCAATTTTTGCAGTGTGGCATGTGTTCGGTGTAATGAGCTGCGAGCGGACGTGTTGCCGGGGCCATCGGTTGGCAGTGCTGTGCTATGTGTGGGTGGCTTTGGCTCAAGTCACGCTGTCCTCGGTGATGTCCGGTGTGGCTCTGGTGGGAGGGTGTTCGAGAATTACATCAAAAATCATAATATCACTGTGTGCGAAGCGGACAGGGTGACGCATCTGGTGCAGGGCAGACTTGATTCTGTGATTGGGTGTGGCCTGGTGGACGGTGGTTTCAAGGCTGGGGTCATCTCGGACCACCTGATCGGTAATCATTGTGCAGTGCTTGCTGAGTGCACTGTTGCTGGTGTCAAGTGTGAACCCCATCCTAGGCTCAGAGTTGGCATCCCAGATAGTCTTGGGCTACACTTCGGGGCCAGCATCCACGGATGGTACTGTATGTGCGCCTGGGTTAGTGGATGAGGTTTGCTGTGATCTTGTAGGTGTCATTGCTACTGTACATGTTGTGCTACCTGGGTTAAGTCAAGGAGGAAGGGGGGCAGCACTAAACCACCTCTGTGGACACATGACCCCATCCTCATGGGGGGGGGGGGAGAGGGTGGAACTGCTTGCCAACACTTGTAGGCGAGATGGAGCTGGTGATAGCCTCCTGGCATTACTCAGAGCTGGCGGAGCATTTCGTGAACTCGGGGGTCGGGTGGAAGGCGACTCTTGAGAGCAGTTCTTGCAGGGGATTGGTAGAGAGACCACTCTCGCAGAAGTGTGGAACAAAATTGGAGCCATTACCGAATCTCCCACTCCAGTCCAACTTCGTCGCGGCCCTGCAGAGTGTGCTGACGTGATATTGGACTGGTGGTCTGGTGTGTCACGGGTCACTTCCCTGCCTCCTGACATGCAGCGGTGTCTTGGGGCCACACACACTGGTAGGGGTTCGGTATTGAGGTAGCCTGTTCCTCACCAGACCTTGCCGACCAGTTTCCTATAACGCACCACGAACTGACAACGGCGCTGATAGGGGGTGAATCATCCTCACCTGGTGAGGGTGGCATAGCCTGTAGTGCCCTGGGATTGTTAAATGAGGTCCCTGGCCATTCACTGCTTGATCTGTATCAAATGAGCCTCACGCAGGGTATTCTGCCTGGGACATGGGCTCAAGGAGGCATGGTGCCGGTCCCTAGAGCTGACTCTCCAAACTTCAGGCCCATTTCACTCACATCCTGTATGTGTAAAGTCCTTGAAAGAGTTGTTCTCAACCGTATTATGTTTCAAGTCGGGGACGGGCTGGCCCCTGGTCTGTGTGGGTTCGTGCCCGGGCGCAGCGCACAGACATGCTTTGCAGGGTAGTCTTGTTCACTCAAAGGATGGGTTGCGGGCAACCTTCATAGACCTTGGATCGGTCTTTGATGTGGCTGGTGGAGGCATTATACTTGAGCGGCTGGCTGGTTTTGGCATCCGGGGTGGCCTCCTAACATGGATGGGGGGTGTTGTCTGTCCAACGGGTGTGCCAATGTTCTGTTTAGGGGAGTCGGGGGTGCCAGGGTGGGAGCATTTGAGCTTGCCCGTGCCTCAGGGAGGAGTATTGGGTCCTATGCTCTTTGGTGTGCTGATGCACAGGTTTGTTGCTGACATTCCAATTCAGCCAAGCTGGGCTGTGGTGTGCTGTGCTGGTGGTATCTGCATGTAATGGCCCCTGTCTCATCAACAGAACATATTATATAAATAGGTTCTTACATCTGATTTTATATTTAGATTCACCACCCTGTAACTTTCCACTGTCTATGAGTAAGGCATGAGTTGAACACGTGTACGGTAGCTTTCCCAAGAGGGAGAAGCCCATATGTCAGCATCTATGTAAGCGCGCACCAGGGGCGACGCTCTTAGCTCAGTCACTCACATCAACTAATATCGAACGGACGTGATTCACGTTTATATTTACATAAACACTGTCCTCTTTCTCATTCTTTCATATATAGTGGAACTTACGGTTGATCTACACTCAGGAATTATAGACATAATCCTTTTGTAATAAAACAAGGAACTTCAATTGGCTTTCGTTACTAAAACCCCAATCTCTAATATATATGAACTGGGCGGCTGGGCCGGCGCAACACAAACTGAGCTAGATGAAATCTGCATGGCTGCAGACTGCCTTGGGGAGGGTGGAGGTGGGGTGATGTTCTGTGACTCTCAGAGTGCTTTGAAATCAATGAACGGCCCGTCGGATTCTGTGTCTGGGGTTGTATGTGATATTGGGGGTGATGACTGCCAATGGGAGCAACTCTCGTGTTGAGTTTTTGTGGATTCCGTCCCATGTTGGAATTGGGTGTCGTGACCGTGCTGATAGAATGGCCAATGAGGCATGTGAGAGGGAAGGTGTTGGCCGTGAATTTGGCCTGTCCAATGCTGTGCTTGACGACATTCGAATCAGAGTCATGAACTCTGGTCTAGGGGGGCTGGGGGGTGCGGAGAGACCTGGCAGTTGTAGCATTGGTGAGTGTAACAAGTTTTGTGGCGAGAGGTGCCGGTGTGGCCAGCGTGGGGACGTAGCCAAACGGTGTGATGTGGTCGTGGCCAGAATTAGTCTGGGATGCAGATACATCTGGCAAGTTGGTGGCTCTGTGCCCATTCCGGAGCACTCAGCTTGTAAACTTTGTGATGAGCCTTTGGAGCATACTCTTGAACACTGTATTGTTGGATGTGGCGCTCTCAAAGACTTTGGGCCGCCTGGCTTGTTGTATCATGAACTTTGTGGTTGCTACATTGAGTTGGGGGTGCTTGGGAATGTTCTTGCTGTGTATCCCGGGTTTGCTAGCCCACACTGATTAATCGTCAATTAGAGTGTGATGTCCAATGTGTGTGAGCCGCTGTCTTGCATGGCAGTGAACAGTGACATCACCCACATGACTCTGACATATATATATATATATATATATATATATATATATATATATATACTGCTAATTAATATGATGTGTTTCTTTGTGTACGAACCTCTGTTCTGCAAGGCAATGAACAGAGAAATTACCCGCATTAATCTGACCTATATATACTGTACTGTTAATGAATATGATGTATATATTTGTGTATGAACCTCTCTCCTGCGTGGCAGTGAGAAGTGATACCACCCTCAGTGTCAAGACCTGGCTGAATTACTCAGAATATGCAAACTGTACTCCAAGCTTTGTCAATAAATTTGTTAAACTAAAACTAAAAACAATCCTTCCATCATGACAAGGTTTTATGGAGGCCATGAAGGGTACTCAGCCATACTAAAAGTCAAAGGGTCTTGCATGACTTTTTGTTCATCTACCTCCATCAGAGTAAGACACAGTACTAACTGAACTGAAATTTGCAACGAAAGAAATAAAGAAATCTAAACGAAAAACATGTTTTGTTACAATCAATCATCCGCTAAACACGAGGGCTAAGGATATAGTGTCTTCGGGAAATGAAAATCAAGAAGGTGAACTTTCAGATATTGTTGTGAGATTGGGAGGATTCCATCTTTTAATGTCCTATCTTGGGGCAATTGGCGACATTATGGGAGGCAGTGGACTTTCAGAACTATGGTCCACAATATTTGCTTCTTCATCTGTACCTCGCATGCTTTCTGGCCACGCCTATGGACGAGCCATTCGAACACATTTGTTAACTTGCTGCGCTTTGGCAAAGACCTTTTTTTTTTTTTTTTTTTAGTTTATGGGGCACCCCCTTACATCCTGTGCTAGGTGAAGCGCAGAAGAGCTTACAGCGTCCATCTGGGAAGCATGCTAAGTTCTTGCTTGCCTTTATGTCTCATGAGTTAAGGGCGTAGAAGCCTGAAGGGTCATAGGTTTTTTGTCAAGGGCGTAGAAGCCTGAAGAGTCATAGGTTTTTGTCAGCAAGTTATTGGAAGCTCCAATAACTTTCCCTGAATATGAATTCGCAACTTTTCGATTTACAACAGGTACCTACTTTACTGCTACGTGAACAGGGACCAAGGGGGGGGGGGCTAGGAAGTGTGTCCAAACAACTTTCCACCGGCCAGGGACTCGAACCCGTGACATCTCGCTTGCGAGGCAAGAGCGGTACCGCTCTACCACCGGCGCCCCCAGGCGAAGATAATGTTCCCAGAAATCACTGTAAACAACACAGGCAAACAATATGTACAACAAATTCTCACTAATTTTAAAGAACTGCCTCAAACATTTGACTCAGTCGAAAACGATGACGCATTTAAAGTGCTTCAAATGCAGCTAGAAAATCGCAGAACATCACTGGAGCAAAAAGGAAAGACAGCACAATTATGGCTACAATATTTTGATCTTATGACTGTTGCTTTGCATTTCATCCAGGCAGAGCGCATGGGAAACTGGAAGCTTCATTTAGACTGCATTAGAGCTATGCTTCCTATTTTTCATGGAAGTGGACATTTTCTTTATGCCAGGTCCTGCCAGCTCTACGTCCAAGATATGGATTCTCTTCATCTCAAGATGACACTCGAGGAATTTCATAAATTCACATCAGAGGGTTACTTTACAATTCGACGTTCAGACAAGTACTGGAGTGGTGTATGGTCTGATATGACTATCGCGTAGACTTTATTGAAAAATATGAAGAGTATTGGAGGCATCACTCACGGGAGAGGCTTCACATAGAGTGTTCTGAATAAATAGAGCTTTGGTTTGCCAGTAGCTCACCACGTATGCGCGAATGTGGAAGAGTTTTGTGGGATTCAAACAAGCAGTAGTTTTCAGCATTTCGAACTGAGAGACTAGAGGATTAAGAAGGACGAAAAGGATTTTCAAAAGTTTGTTGTATGGCTTCAGCAGCATTATCCTTTCATCATTACAAAAGACCTCGTTTCGTTGTCGAGTGGTCTTGTTAATCCTGCTTACCCACTTGAACACCTCTATCATATCTCCCATAACTCTACGCCTCTCTAATGAATGCAAGCCTAAGCTTTTCAGTCTTTCTTCATATGGAAGGTTTCTAATATTATGGATCATTTTTGTCATTCTTCTTTGTACTCTCTCCAAAGAATCTATGTCCATTCTATAATAAGGACACCAGAATTGAACCGCATAATCCATGTGTGGCCTCACTAATGCTAGGTAAAGTTTCAAGATAACGTCAGCAGTTCTGTTACTCACACTTCGTGTTTTCTTCTTTCCTTGTGGTTATCAGCATATATATATATATATATATATATATATATATATATATATATATATATATATATATATATATATATATATATATATATATATATATATATATATATATATATATATATATATATATATATATATATATATATATATATATATATATATATATATATATATTAGGGTGGTCCTTATTTTTCAACTTTGGAGTTTTTTAACACAGACCCTGCTAATAGTGTCTATTTAGGACAAAAACATTGTGTGTAGAGTTATTTTTAAATATATTAATATTTAGAGGTTGCTCAAAGCTGTCAAAAATTAAGTAATCGATGTAGTCGATTACTTTGTAGCCGATTACGCCCACCACTAGTGCGTCGCATTTGGCACGATTGTGGTGAGTTTTTGCTGGTCGTAATTGATGATTGGGGAAATTAGAAACAGTTCTGCATATTAATTGTTAATTTCTTTATTCCTCAGGTCAAAATGGCTAATGCAGGAGTAAAAACACGAGAAAATGTGTATTTGATAAAGACATTATGTGATGACATTACAGGGGCTAAGTTACCTTCAAACAGGCAAGTGTTACAGTAATTTTTAAGCCTGCATCGCATACAGAAAAAACCCATCAGAGTGGCAGCTGGGGAAGTCACAGACAAAGTTCTTCAATTTTGGACAAAAGCAAACATTCCCACACACCACAAACCAGATTCTGTGAATCAAGTGCACAAAATGTTTGACTAGTGGAGTAGTTTGAAAAAGAACTCTTCAAGAAAGACAGAAACTCAAAAGCAGAAAGAGAAAGAGTTCACTGATACATTTGAAGATCTCTTTGACATTGCACATGTGAATGCTTTGAATATGATGACGGTTGAGGAGGATAAGGATTTCTTAATAGCGCAACGAGAAAAAGGGCGTCGTGGGGCAATGTCATCTCTTGACAAAGTATTCCTGAAAAGACAGAAACGACGAGAAAAACTCTCAAGAAAGCAATGAAAAGGAAGATGGCTGCAAACAGTGCCGAGGAAGAAGCCAAAAAATGCCAGGCCATCGTTGTCTTGGACAGCAGTAATACGTCTTCTTCTGAGGAATCCAACCCAGTTCCTGGCCCATCAGCACTTCAAACTCCACCTACTGTCAAGAAGCGTGGGCGAAAAGAAATTCTAACTCCAGAACTTTCTGCAGCATTAGATCGGACCAAGTCCTCAGATAGAATGGCCATGCACATTGTCACCCAAACTGCTCTGAGTCTGGGTCATGATGTCAGTGAATTGATTCTGAATCGATCAAGCATCAGGAGGAAACGTCAGCATCATCGCAGTAGCAGGGCAGCTGAAATCCTTTCAAACTTCAAACCAGTCAGTTTTAATTGTTCACTGGGATGGTAAATTGATGCCTGATTTGACGGGGCATGGGGGCCATGTTGACAGACTTCCAGTTCTTGTCTCAGGCAATGACACCTCCCAACTTCTTGCTGTTCCAAAACTTCCCTCTGGTACCGGTGATGAACAAGCAAAAGCTGTTGTGAAGGCTTTGCAGCAATGGCACATTGCAAACATCGTGCATGGCATGTGTTTTGATACAACAAGCTCAAATACTGGTCACCACAAGGGTGCGTGTGTCAAAATTGAGCAGTTGCTGGGTCGTGATTTGCTATATTTTGCCAGCCGCCACCATGTACTAGAACTTGTAGCTGGAGTTGCTTTTGAAGCTGTAATGGGGCACTCAGCTGCTCCTGACACACAGCTGTTCAGAAGATTCCAAGCCAAATGGGAACAAATTGACAAGCAGAATTTTGAAGACTCCTCCACCGCCGATCTGGCAGAAGAATCGGTCAGAGCTGTTAGGGACGATCTAACCAACTTCATTGAGAAGGCTCTATTGGAGATACAGCTTCGAGATGATTATCGAGAGCTGCTAGAGCTGGCCTCCATCTTCCTTGGCACATCACCTTTTGGGGAGTACGATTTTCTGCTCCTGGTGCAATGCACCAAGCACGATAGATGGCAAAGACCATTTATTCCTTCAAAGTGTGGTTATTCCGTTCTCAGTTTAAGCTTACTCCAAAGGAGAACAGATGATTAAGTGATTTGTGCATTTTCTTTGCCCGAATATATGTGAAGGCTTGGACAACTGCTCCACTTGCTGCAAAGGCACCAAAAGGAGATCTGATGTTGCTTAAAGCTCTACAAGACTACAGTACCATCAGCGATGCCATATCAAAGGCAACTTTCCACAAAATGATGAGACACCTCTGGTACTTGTCAGAAGAGTTGGTTGCATTGGCCTTCTTTGATGACGATGTTCTCCCAGCAGTGAAGGACCGCATGTTGGAAGCTATGAACATCGTTATTGGAGAAGAAAAGCATGTCAAACGGGTTACAATCAATCCAGACACACTCCAAGTGAAGAACCTATATGATTTCACGACAAAGAACACAAAGTCATTTTTCAAAAAGCTCAACTTGAATACAGATTTCCTGGCCCTCCCAGTAGAACAGTGGAAAGATGATCCTGGCTTCCAAAATGCAAAAGCCAGTGTACAAGCTTTGTCTGTGATCAATGATCATGCAGAAAGAGGAGTAGCCTTAGTCCAAGATTTCTCAGGCCGCATCACCAAGGACGAACAGCAACTGCAGTATCTACTGCAGGCAGTTGCTGACCACAGGAAATCATTCCCTAATGCCCTCAAGCAGACCTTACTGGGCGACAAAGAGTGAGACTGGTCCTCATGCGACCCCTGCCTTGAGCAGCTAATACCCACTTAGACTAAGTGGGGGGAGGGGGGGCCCAGGCTTGGGGGCTAGGAAATGATGTGTTATGAACATTAAGCATAAGCATAATATTGTTAAATTTCATTTGACCTTGAGCAACCTCTAATTATTAAGATATTTAAAAATATTTTACAGGCAATGTTTCTACCCCAAATGGAAACTTTTGCCAGGTCTGTGACAAAAAAATGGCAAATTTTGTTTTTTGCCCCAAAATAAGGACCACCCTATATATATATATATATATATATATATATATATATATATATATATATATATATATATATATATATATATATATATATATATATATATATATATATATATATATATATATATATATATATATATATATATATTAACCTTAATCATGGGATCACGGTCATGGCTGGAGGAGCATGATTGGAGTAGCTAAAAAAAAAAAAGGTTGGGAATCACTGCCAGAATAACCCGTTATAGTAGATCCTTTTTTCCTCACACAGCCAAACTGTGGAATGCTCTGCCCTTTTCTGTGTTTCCATACTCATACAATCTGTCTCACTTCAGAAAGCTGGTTTTCCGGAATCAACGTGGTGTAGATTAATGTAATCTTTTCCTTTTCTATTTTTAATTTTTGTTTACTCTTATTTTTTTCGCTCACTAGTTCCCGTTGTGGGTAGATAACCTGCGCCCGGGTGGGCTATTGTCCGTAAAAAAAAGGTACTGTCTATATTCATTGTTTGTATATCCATACTGACTATTTTCATTGTTTGTATATCCATACAGTCTATATTCATTGTTTGTTTATCCATACAGTCTATATTCATTGTTTGTTTATTCATACAGTCTATATTCATTGTTTGTATAGCCATACAGTCTATATTCATTGTTTGTATATCCACACAGTCTACAGTATATTCATTGTTTCTATACCCATACTGTCTATATTCATTGTTTGTATATCCATACAGTCTACAGTATATTCATTTTTTCTATACCCATACAGTCTATATTCATTGTTTGTATACCTCTACTGTTTATATTCATTTATTGTGTACCTGTACTGTCTTTATTAATTGTTTGTAAGACCATTCTGTCTCTATTCATTGTATACCTCCACTGTCTATTTTGAATACACAACTGCACTTTGTACATGCATTGTGCATTATGCATGTACAATATATTGTGTACCTTCACTCTCTACAGTATGTTCATGGTGAACCAATGTGAAAGTGTATAACGATTTTACTGAATACCTATCTATCTATCTATCTATCTATCTATCTATCTGTCTATCTACCTGTCTGTCTGTCTGTCTGTTTGTCTGTCTATCTATCTAGCTATCTATCTATCTATATATCCATCTATCTGTTTGTCTGTCTGTCTGTCTGTCTGTCTGTCTGTCTCTCTAGCCGTCTATGCGTCCTTCCGCTCATCCGTCTATCTATCTATATATCTATCTATCTATTGCTACTAATGCAAAAGGGCTCCTGTGTACATCCAAACACAAGTTAGGACACACACACACACACACACTCCTGCACACGAGCTCCTCAGTGTTTACACAACATTCATACTTCCCAAGCTCACCTATGCCTCCCCCACCTGGTCTTCCTCCCTAAATGCCACACAACGTAAATACCTAGAAAAAGTGCAAAAGAGGGCATGCAAGATTATTCTCTCCCCTTCCTACTCCACATATCAAGAAGCGCTCAACACACTGACCCTTTCGACTCTCACTGACCATCACCACGACCTCATCTGCAAATTTGGTAAGAAGCTTCTACACCATCCCCGACACCGGCTCCTACTACCACCTGAGATCCCTTGTCCGAGAATTGCTGTTCGACACCACAACCGCATCCAGCCCATACGTGCACGAACTGATCGCTATAAGAACAGCCCAGTCCCAACCATTGTAAAAATTATCAATAACTTGTAATAAATTAGTGTATTCACTCCCAATAAACACTGCTCCTTACACTGTCACTATGTTGAAATGAACTGTAGTTTGAGCTTTTCCCCATCTAGTTATTATATGTCTTATTTGTGTCACTTATGTTACTTGTATATTATTTGTAATTCGTAACCCATTCCCCAAATATGTAACTGTATATTTTCAGCCTTCTGGCTGCCAAGCTCTTTCAATAAACCGTTAATTATTATTATTATTATTATTATTACACACACACACACACACACACACACACACACATCTGCACGCATTAACACAAATAAGACAATTGTTAGGTGTAAGCCTGATACGTAAACAAACGGACACAGTGAGGGGGGGGGGGGCAATGACGGTTGACGGCGTGTATATTTCTTCATGTCTGGAGCACTGTTGAGTGCGTCAGGCTGGGGTATGTGAGACTCCGGTCATAAGAGACGATGTACAGTACTTCACGCTGAGTGATAATTTATGTTTGAACAGAAGATTATCATCATCTCGAAGGCTCACTGAAAGTAGATACGGAGTTATCTTCACCTTGATGAACCACACATAGTATGTAAACTTATAAATAAAACCTCAACTAATACTACTTTAATGGATTGATGGCCGTAAGAGGAGTCAGGGTAGTGTGGCTATAACTGTACTGTAGAGAAAGGGCTACAATGGCGTGCATCAGGCTGCACCACCACCGGGGTAAACAACTCAACGTCACAATCTCTAGGTAGAAAATTACAGTGGCGCACCCAGGGGGGGTTTCCTGTTTGCCCGGAAACCCCCCCCCCTCCAGGTACTGCATGAAGCGGCCAACCCATACCTGACCTGGCGACACCTTAGTAACACGAAGGTTGGGTCAGCTTACCTGACCTCGCCCCCCGCCACGGTAACTTCCACCACCTCTGCCATTCCCATGCACCTGAATGCACTTAATATACAGCACTGCCAGACAGTGTGAGATATTGAGATTTAATATTTTTTTTAATTTGGAACCCCCCCCCCCCCTACTCAAATTCTGGGTGCGCGCCTGAATTATATATATATGTAACCGGTCGGAATTTACTGGACTTTAATTTCTCACTTGACTTGGGGTTTATTAAAGATTATTAGATGGTAATTGCAGTGGAAGCGCCCCTTTGAGAGAAATCCCGAACCAGCACAAGAGCACTTAACTTTACTAAACAAAATGAATTGTTACCCTTGGAAGGATAGCGTTTGTCCACTGGGATGAATGAGACACACTGTAAAATTTACACTTATATTCCCTCCAACACTACAAACACAATCAAATAGTGGTACACCAATATGCTCACTTCTTAACCTGAACTTAAAATACTACTCTGGGGAATAAAAGTTATACATGATGTTGAAATTATTAGAACCTCAGGCAATGCCTCATTAGAGGATAATAAGTTTACAGTATTAAGAAATGTTGCTAGCACACATGAACCAGGCCTTAAGGGCTTTCAACAAAATATCAATCACTGAGAAAATGGTATTAAAAAAATAAGAAATTAATAACTCTACAATGAATAGGCCTTAAGGGCACTCACCAAAATTATATTACCCCAACAGATACACACCTCCTAACCTAACTTAAACACTACTCTGGGGAACAAAGGTTATACCTGAGATTGAGATTATAAAGAAATATTAAATGCACACAGCATACATTAGTAACTGAAAAAATAGTATTAACTACACACAAAAATATTGTCACTATTATTAAGAAGTTACTGAGTCCACCAATACCCGTGAACCATGCTTCCTAACCTAACACACACACAGATTCCACCTGCACTCCGTAGTCGTTTAAGGCACAACCAACAGGCACCCGTAGTTTAAGGCCCAAATCAGCCTTTCTCCACCTTGGAAAGTGTACCTCTAAACTCCACTGACTCTTGGCCCCAGTGTGCAGCCCTGTATCACTCAGCTGGCTTCACTTTACCCCCCAGTACATCCATGAAGCGGAAGGGAGTGAGCCAATCAGACCTTGTACAGTTGAGAGAAGCTTTAGCTTCCCGTTAGCAAGAGGGTTTCACTAAGCTGCTTGAGATATGTGGTATTGTGAGCCGAGGTAGAGGAGAGCTGATGACCCCAACGATCGTCCCATAGTCAGCTGGGCACCCAGACGGCTAGATTCACTCAAGAGATCCTTTGATACCCCGCTAAACAGTGACAGGCCTACACTGATCGGTCCAACGGCGGCAATTGCCAATCATCAATCATCAACGGCAGTCTCAAACGGCAGTCAATCTCTCGCAGTCATCACTCTCGCAGTCAATTTCTCGCAGTCAAGTGGGTTCTGACGGAAACCCTGAAATGAACTCACTGTTTGCTCTTGTTAACTTTATCACTGCCCTATCTGAACCCCGTCTGAGATCGAATGAGACTTACTTGTTATATTGCAATAGCGCAACACAGGTGACTCGGCCACGTGACTATTTCTGTGACGGACGCGCAGGGACGTCTTGTTGATCCGAATGCTTTCGCGTCACTGAGAGCTAGCCAGCCTCGTGTCCTCTCAAGGCGTTAGCTAAGGCCTACGTGACATATTTTCCGCCTAACTAATAACTCCTTGGGACACCCGTAACATTATACAGACTGATAAACGATCTATAATAATTCCAAATTCAATAATAGTCCCTTAACTTCATGAATTGCATCATTATTAATTCGGCAAATTACATTTAATATCATATAGGCCTAGTTCCACAACCTCTCGCTATGTGCCGGGAGCGCTCTCTTCCCTCAGACGACCTTGAAAACTCAGTATCGCCAATGGCGCGGCGTTTGAAATTACTCTGAAATTTCAGAATATTACAATCGACCCCCCCTAAAAAATGACAGCACTGTCCTCATGTGCTGAGAAAAACATGCGTACGACCCCCCCTAAAATTTGTTCTAAGAAACTGCATCTCACCCCTGCAACGTGCTAAACGCAGCATATCTGTCTTCTCTTCTCTCCTTTTCTCTCCCGCTAACACTCGACCCCCCCTAAAAGAAAACAGCACTGCCCTCATGTGCTGAGAGAACAACTTAGAAACCACCTTCAACTCTGTACTATTCCACTCGCAGCCAGCAACTCCATTTCTTGCCTAGCCCAATTCAAAACCAACCAGAACATACAAGCTCCCCTTTAGCCTAACCCTTAAGCTAGAGAACCAATGTCAAAAATAATACCAAATCCACATCCTGCATACTCTCCGTTGGCCTGGCCCTTGAACTAAGAGAACCAGTGTCAAAACCAATACGCAGTCCAAACAAACATGCTCTCCTTTGGCCTGGCCCTTGCACTAGAGAACCAATGTCAAACAATACTCAGTCCACACGAACGCTCTCACGTCTTCAACGATCAACTCAATACACGTCTCCGAACCTCATACCGGCAGACCAGCCCTCTGACAATGTACCAGTCCATATTAGTGAGGCCCTGGCCATTACAACCGTACACTCAATCCCGCTCATGACAGCAAGTCAATCCCGCTCATGACAGCAACTCAATCCCGCTCATCTCTGACCTAACCATCTCTCCAATCCCCTCTGCCCTACTCACGACTCCTCCAACTCACCCTCGACAACCTGCATTTTCTCATTAACAGGAGCACCTAAACTGTAATTTGTCGGCTTCGTCTTTCAGTTGGAGGCTCGATAGACCTCTCTGAACTACTTCTCTTCATCTTGCTCATCTGGGGTGGGGGCTCCTCGTCTTCATCTTCAGATTCATCCATTGCTCCGGTTTTCCACTCTCGCTTCCAGGTCTTCTCCCCCACTGGGCTCAATGCGGTATAAACCAGGCCTTGGATTTAGGACCTCAACAATGTGCCATCTCGTATCAAACCAATGGTTTTGGAGCTTACACGGCCTATTTTTACATTGTTCCTCAGCAAAACCTCCTGGCCCACTTCCCAGCTACTCTCGTGGGCTATCTCTTCTCTTTTCCTTCTGTTTATTTCCTTACGTCTCCGCACATTGATCTCCACTGCTTCCTGCAATCTTCGTTGCCGGTCTCTAATCACCATCACCCACTCATCTACCGGCTCTGGGTCTACTTCCGGCCTAAGGTCAAACGGCAGGTTTGGTTCTCTCCCGTAAAACAACAGGAATGGGGAAAACCCTGTCGTGGCATGCGGAGTCACGTTATATTGTGACACCACTGCCTGCAGATGCTCTGGCCACCTATTCTTTTCCTCTTCCTCGAGGATGGCCAGCAGACCGTGCAGGGTTCGATTGAACCGTTCCACCATACCATTTCCCTGTGGGTGATATGCTGACGTCCTTATTTTCTTCACCCCAAAGGTGGCACAAGTTTGTCGGACCAATGCACTGCCAAAATTTCTTCCCTGATCGGTCAACAGTCGCTCAGGGGCACCAACTGCCAGGAAGATCCGATTCACTAGGATCTTTGCAATCGTCGAGGCTTTCTGGTCTTTGGTGGGAAAGGCCCAAGTGTAACGACTGTATATATCAACCATTATCAGGACACTCTCCAGTCCTTGCCGCTTGTCCAGCAAGGTGAAATCTGCAGCCAGTGTCTCTAATGGTATGGCAGCTTCAATCGTCCCTAAATGCAGCTGGGGTTTCGGCACTTCATGTTTTGCTACTCCACACCTCTCGCAGCTGGCTATGTAGTCTCGCACTGTTTCTCCCATGCCTGGCCAGAAACCTCGCTCCTGCACCAGCGACAGAGTGCGATCTCGCCCCTGATGCCCAAACTCGTCATGGCAGGCTCTAGTCAAAGTCTCCTGCAAGTTTGGAGATAACACTGGCACCTCCCTCCATAGATTCTTCCCTTCGGGTCTTCTATGCCAGACAACCTCTTCTCTTATGATCAGGGATTTCCTAGCTCGGTACATCTTGCGGAAGTCATCATTTTGGAGCTCTACCTGTACCTCGTCCTCCGGCAGCTCTCCCGGCAACCATCTTCGCAGTTTTGTCATATAATTCATGCCTTCTTGCTCCTTACGCAGCCCATCCATCGTCCACAGTTCCTTCCTTCCTGCCCCGTTCTTCTCTACTACATGCATAGCTGTATACTCTTCTTCGCTATCTTCCTCCTGTTCCGTCGGGATTCTAGATAGAGTATCCGCCACAATGTTGTTTTTCCCCGGCTTGTACTCTATAGTAAAGTTAAACTGCTCGAGATCCGCATTCCACCAACTTTCCACGGCACCTAGTTTAGCCTTCTCTCGGTGACTGAGTGGGTTGTTATCTGTATAGACTGTGAAATGTTTCCCTGTCAAATAATCCCTGAATTTATCCACTACTGCCCATTTGAGTGCTAATATCTCTAACTTACGAGAACTATAGTTGTTCATGTTACGTTCTGATTTCCTCAGGCCCCGATTTGCATAGCCCACCGGATGCAACCTGCCATCCTTCCGCTGGGACAGCACCGCACCTAGTCGACTAAAACTTGCATCTGTCTCTAATATAAACTCCTGAGTGAAATCTGGGCAAGCCAACACCGGTGTCTGCGTCACCCTGTCTTTCAGTTTCTCAAAAGCCTGCTGCTGTTCCTCTCCCCATTCACTATCTACCCGATCCTTAGATTTCCCATGCATCAACGCATGCAGTGGAGCAGCTATTTGGGCAAACCCTTTAACAAATTTCCTATAAAATGATGTGAACCCTACAAAAGACCGCACATCTTTCACCGTCTTTGGGACTGGCCAATCTCTTACTACCCTAATCTTCTCAGGATCAGCTGTGATGCCTTCAGCTGACACATGATATCCTAAATAACTTACTTTGGAAGCCATTATTTCACACTTTTTAGGTTTAAATCTTAAGTTATTCTCCCTCATCCTGCAAAATAATTCCCTCAATCTGAATATATGCTGATCTATTGTACTTGAAAACACCATCACATCATCAAGGTATACAAGCAACGAGGAGAAAATCTTATCCCCTAAAATCCGCTCCATGTATCTCTGAAAGGTTCCCGGACTATTTGACAATCCCATAGGCAGTCGCCTGTACTCAAAGTGTCCGAAGCTTGTGCTGAAGGCAGTCTTTGGACGGTCTGAAGGTTTTACTTCGATCTGGTGATATCCTGCTGCCAGATCAAACGTTGAGAAAAACTGGGCCCCAGTCAGAGATTCTAGAGTTTCATTTATCCTAGGCAGAGGAAACGCATCGCGTACCGTGACCTTATTTAAGTCACGATAGTCAATGCACAACCTCAGCGTCCCGTCCTTTTTCCTCACTACTACAATGGCGGCAGAGTACGGACTCTCACTATGCTGAATTACTCCCTGATCTAACAGCTGGCTAATGTGCTGCTTCACCTCTGGTACCTGGTTTGGAGGGATCCTCCGGTATGGCACCCTAACTGGCCTGTCTGTAGTCACTGGGATCTCATGCTGATCCCCAATAGCCTTTCCTATGGGCTGGCCCTCCCCTTCAAAAATATCACTAAACTCCTCTATTAAACCCCTAACTACACGCTCGTGTTCCTCATTCATTTTCTCCGTGTGCACTTTGACCTCTGTACGGGCATCCACTTGAACTGTCCTCACATACACCTCCTCACTGATGTCTGCCTCGACTTCCGTCCCAGAAGCCACTTTCCCAATCCGCCAATTACCCCTCAAGCTCTTACGACGATCAGACAGATTTGCCACCAACACCTGGGTCATGCCTCTCACCACTCTTACAACTGTCGGCAACACTATCACACCCTCAGGCATCCAACCTTCATCCTCCATTGTTAGAGGTTCAATCACTACTTCTTTGTTAGCTACCTGGCTTAATGAGGTAACACATACTGACAGCAACCGAGTACTCTGGGGAGGAATGGTTGGGCTTTTCTTCCTCTCCATCGTACAATACCCCAGGCTGATGGCCTCTATTGCACATAACTGCCTAACCTCATGCAAGCAATTTTCCCACAGAGCGGTGCTCCTGGCTTCCCTGCACAAGTGATGCAAGTGCGGCCAAATCTCCGCAACCTCCCCCAGCACATTCATTCCCAACAACCCAACATGCGATTGCCCCTTACCCTGGCTCTCAATCCCTGGACAAACCAACAGCCCCACATCAGTGACTTCCACCCCACATACAACCATAGTGACCCGAATACACCCCACACACGGCACTGGAAACCCTGACGCCCCTTTTACCCTTATTCGAGTGGGCTGTAACACCACGCCTACAGGCTCCAGCTCCCGACGGGAGAAAAGTTCATCAATTAACGACACTTCTGCCCCAGTATCTGCTAAATCCCACATTTCATGACCCGTTACCAGCACCGAAACCTTAGGACACTCTGCTTTCAGCATTAAGGTACCTTCTGTCGTGATTAAATTTGTCATGTGGACCATGCTTGACCACTGGTCCGCTCTCTCTTGGTTCATAACATCGCCGGTGGAATCTATTGGTGAGGCCAGGAACGGTTGGCGGGGACTGCCTGGCCTTGACCATTTCCCGACCGCCAGTTCCGATTGTTATTTCCAACTCGATACTGGGCATTGGCCACGTATCCCCTTGGGACACTCTCTCCTGGTCCGGACCTGTTCGTGCAATTGAAACTGAGGTGGCCCGCTTGTCCACACGCATAGTACTAGTTCCCCAACACCACCTGTGAGGGAACTAGTACTCCACGTGATGCCCCTCATAACGCCACCTGTGAGGGAACTAGTACTCCACGTGATGCCCCTCATAACGCCACCTGTGAGGGAACTAGTACTCCACGTGATGCCCCTCATAACGCCACCTGTGAGGGAACTAGTACTCCACGTGATGCCCCTCATAACGCCACCTGTGAGGGAACTAGTACTCCACGTGATGCCCCTCATAACGCCATCTGTGAGGGAGTTACTACACTACGTGTCTGCTGTTCAACACCTCAGCTCACATGATCTACGTGTGTAAACATTAATCTGTATGTTCACTGTATGTTCCTTCACCTTTCTCTAATGAAGGCTTTTGTTAAACCACCAATGTATGTAATAAGTCATTTATGTCCAATGTATATTTTCAGCCTTCGGGCTGCAAACTTTTTCAATAAACCGTTTATTATTATTATTATTATTATTAGCACATCGGGAGAATTGAGCCCCCAACCTGCGGTTCGTTCTCTCTTCCATTAGTCAGCGGTACCTCCCTCAAAGCCGCTCGTTTTTGTTCCGCCTCTCTCAGCCCCGTGATCCACTCATCTAGACTACGGTGAGGTTACTTCTGGATCTCCTCCAATAACCACATACGGCTTGTTTCCTCCTTGAGCCCCCGAGTGATCGCATCTCCCAACAGGGCCTTATCATATTTATGTCCATGGTGGTTCAACTCATCGTTTAAATCGAGCATAGCATCATAATATTCAAGAAGCGTTTCATTGCTCCGTTGTTTCCGATTCATCACCTTCTGAATGGCGTCGTACGTGGCAGTCTGCCCGCCGTATTGCTGCTTTAAATAACAAGTTAATTCGTCTACGGTTTCCCAGTCTCTGCGTGCATTGTATACGCGATCTGCCGCAGGCCCCGCAAGATGCCTTATTATGAATTGGATTCGACTGACTTCGTCTCTGTCTAGCAGCTTCAGGGTTGGGGTCAACCTCTCTTAACCACTTCCCTACCTCTACTCCTGGCCTACCGTCGAACTTAGACATGGTCAACCCAGCCCCGAGACTAGTTCCCTCTCTACTATTTTGTCTCCTCATCTCCCACATTGTCTCATCGTGCTGTATTTGATACTGTGTCTTTACCCTATCTAGTGCATCCCTCAACTAAGGTAGGTGTTGTTGATGTTCCTTCTCTAACTTTTGCAATTGTGTGTGGTACTCCCCCCTTAACTGTTGTACATATACTCCATACACCCCCTGATTTGGTTCGCCCATGCCTGACATTCCCCACTGGTCTTCCTTTCTAACTGTTCCAATCGTTCCTGGTACTCTCCCCGGATTTTCCCCTCTAGCTTCCCAAGTCGTTCCACGAACTCTTCTCTCAACTGTACCAAACCCGGGCTGTCTCTCCTTTTCTCCGAGTAACCCCGCACCGTCAACCACAACAAACCCATTCCCACGGCGAGCATGAGTAGAGCTGGGGTCACACACTCTACCGTTTCCATCCACTCCATGATTCCGCCCATTATCCCAACCACAGAACTATCAATCACGAAATAAAAAGAACTACACTCTGCTACCATTTGTAACCGGTCGGAATTTACTGGACTTTAATTTCTCACTTGACTTGGAGTTTATTAAAGATTATTAGATGGTAATTGCAGTGGAAGCGCCCCTTAGTGAGAAATCCCGAACCAGCAAAAGAGCACTTAACTTTACTAAACAAAATGAATTGTCCGTGACCCGTGGAAGGATAGCGTCTGTGACTGGGATGAATGAGACACACTGTAAAATTTACACTTATATTCCCTCCAACACTACAAACACAATCAAATAGTGGTACACCAATATGCGCACTTCTTAACCTGAACTTAAAATACTACTCCGGGGAATAAAAGTTATACATGATGATGAAATTATTAGAACCTCAGGCAATGCCTCATTAGAGGATAATAAGTTTACAGTATTAAGAAATGTTGCTAGCACACATGAACCAGGCCTTAAGGGCTTTCAACAAAATATCAATCACTGAGAAAATGGTATTAAAAAAATAAGAAATTAATAACTCTACAATGAATAGGCCTTAAGGGCACTCACCAAAATTATATCCAGCACCGAGAAAATGGTATAAAAATAAGAGCTTATTAACTCCACCCTGAATAGGCCTTCAGGGCGCTCAACAAAATTTTATTACCCCAACAGATACACACCTCCTTACCTAACTTAAACACTACTCTGGGGAACAAAGGTTATACCTGAGATTGAGATTATAAAGAAATATTAAATGCACACAGCATACATTAGTAACTGAAAAAATAGTATTAACTACACACAAAAATATTGTCACTATTATTAAGAAGTTACGGAGTCCACCAATACCCGTGAATCATGCTTCCTAACCTAACACACACACAGATTCCACCTGCACTCCGTAGTCGTTTAAGGCACAACCAACAGGCACCCGTAGTTTAAGGCCCAAATCAGCCTTTCTCCACCTTGGAAAGTGTACCTCTAAACTCCACTGACTCTTGGCCCCGGTGTGCGGCCCTGTATCACTCAGCTGGCTTCACTTTACCCCCAGTACATCCATGAAGCGGAAGGGAGTGAGCCAATCAGACCTTGTACAGTTGAGAGAAGCTTTAGCTTCCCGTTAGCAAGAGGGTTTCACTAAGCTGCTTGAGATATGTGGTATTGTGAGCCGAGGTAGAGGAGAGCTGATGACCCCAACGATCGTTCCGTAGTCAGCTGGGCACCCAGACGGCTAGATTCACTCAAGAGATCCTTTGATACCCCACTAAACAGTGACAGGCCTACACTGATCGGTCCAACGGCGGAAATCGCCAATCCTGAATCATCAACGGCAGTCTCATACGGCAGTCAATCTCTCGCAGTCATCACTCTCGCATTCAATTTCTCGCAGTCAAGTGGGCTCTGACGGAAACCCTGAAATGAACTCACTGTTAGCTCTTGTTAACTTTATCACTGCCCTATCTAAACCCTGTCTGAGATCGAATGAGACTTACTTGTTATACTGCAATAGCGCAACACAGGTGACTAGACCACGTGACTATTTCTGTGACTGACACGCAGGGACGTCTTGTTGATCCGAATGCTTTCGCGTCACTGAGAGCTAGCCAGCCTCGTGTCCTCTCAAGGCGTTAGCTTAGGCCTACGTGACATATTTTCCGGCTAACTAATAACTCCTTGGGACACCCGTAACATTATTCAGACTGATAAACGATCTATAATAATTCCAAATTCAATAATAGTCCCTTAACTTCATGAATCGCATCATTATTAATTCGGCAAATTACATTTAATATCATATAGGCCTAGTTCCACAACCTCTCCCTATGTGCGGGGAGTGCTCTCTTCCCTCAGACGACCTTGAAAACTCAGTATCGCCAATGGCGCGGCGTTTGAAATTACTCTGAAATTTCTGAATATTACATATATATATATATATATATATATACATAACCTCACCCCACCAGGATTCGAACCCACGATATTTGTGTGTGACCGGGGAACGTTACCTCTAGACCACAAGGACACTAAAAGCAGTCCTAGACTTTGTTATATTTCACACAAAGCCTGTTCATCGAGCTTATGGCGCCGTGAACCTCCAATAGGGGACTACCCGTGCCTCGTAAGTGATCAGAGTAACGTTTTATCAAATCCGGCTTCGAAGTCCGAGCGCTTTACTGGCTAATGAAATATATATGGACCCTCGTGTTTCGAAGCCGGATTTAGTAAAAAGTTACTCTGATCACTTCGAAGCACGGGTAGTCCCCTATTGGAGGCTCACGGCGCCATAAACTCGATGAACAGGCTTTGTGTGAAACATAACAAAGTCTAGGACTGCTTTTAGTGTCCTAGTTGTCTAGAGGTAACGCTCCCTGGTCACACACATAAGATCGTGGGTTCGAGTCCTGGCGGGGTGAGGTTGTTGATTATATGTAGAAGTCTGAGCGCTTTATGGGCTAATGAAATATATATATATATATATATATATATATATATATATATATATATATATATATATATATATATATATATATATATATATATATATATATATATATACACGAAAGCGCTTGGGAACTTCATGTTTTTTTTCCTTGTGGTTATCAGCATATACTTGGATCACGCACACCTGCAGTGATTTACTTGCTACAAGGTAGCCTTTCCTAATGATGACTAATGTAAGTATTTTTCGCAATGTTATTCAATTTAATCTTAAGAGTGGCGTGTGGGCTTTGATGTGGATGCAGGCGTGGCGTGGGTGCAGGTGTAGGTGTGGCGTGGCGTGGGTGTTGGTGTAGGCGTGGCGTAGGCGTGCTTGTAGGCTGGCGTGGGTGTGAGTGAAGGCGTGGCGTGGGTGTGGGTGTAGACGTGGGTGTGGGTGTAGGCATAGCTTGGGTATCGGTGAAGGCGTGACGTATGCGTGCGTGTAGGCTGGCGTGGGTGTGGGTGAAGGCACGGTGAGGGTGTGGGTGTAGGCGTGTCGTGGGTGTGGGTGTAGGCGTGGGTTTGCGTGGGTGCGGGTGTAGGCGTGACGTGGGTGTGGATGTAGGCGTGGCGTGGAAAGAAGGAGAGCTGGTATTATTTGAATATTATAACTAATTTCCTGAAATTCATACGCTTATTTCAGTGCAGTTTATCTGTGCATTTGAGTTCATAACTGCCCCTTTTGAAATGTTTCCGTATTAGTGTGTACGCATCGAAAAGGGGAATAAATATATCATGATAACTTATATTTTATTTACACATATAGGTTATAAATAAATAATATACCTGTGTATTATTTACATCAACTGTAAACCAAGGCAATCTGTTTTTCCTGCTATCATATATATATTTTCATAAATTGTCTATTTTCACTTCTGCAATTCTTACCTTTTTTTTATTTATATTAACACTACTATTCAGTTACCAAATTTTAAAGAACACAAATACTTTGGCAAAGAAAGATAAAACATCATGGGGTACATCAACTCTCTATCTCAGACACAATTGTTTGGAAACAGTCCTTCCCCTCCATATGACTGTCCCCATGTACAGCCTTAAATACGTCTCTCAAAATGGATAATTGAGAAAATAAAGTGTAAGAAGGAACATACATTTCACCTCTGTTTATTTCTTCTGTCCATGTTTTGGTCATGGATGTACACTCATTGACTTTCTGGCCTAAGCAAGGGTACATCAAAAAAAACCTTCTTACAATATAGCCACCAACGTACCTAAGAGGTTCCTCTTCTATGACTAAATCTATTGCTTTACCTGCATTTTTGTCAGGGTTTATACACTCTCCTAGGTTTTCATTAAATTCATTACTTAACTTTTTGTTCTACTCAATTGCCAATAAGCAAGTCTTTGAATGGTGTACCTTTATCATTTGTTTGTCTAAGACCAATATTTCTTGACGAGCAGTCAAAATTATCATTAGTTGTGTTAGATTTCTCAAAAATTAGTGAAACGTCTTTTCACAGGAGTAACTTCTTGAGCCTGAACTTAAAATTTACAGCATTTGGATGGTCGTACCATGCATCTGTCTTATCCACCCAAACAAATGCTCCATACAATCTTGATTTAGATTTCTAGTTAGAATGAATTTAAGATTAAAAGATTTCTGGAGCATTTGGACAACCCTATAAGTGACGGAGATGATAATATTACCCCTTTCTGTTTGCCAGGAGCTCGGGTGGGGCATATAGTTGACAGGATGGACAATATCTTGTCTGGTAATGGGAACAAACCCATTATCTGCCTTAGTGCAGGAGGCAATGATATTGGCCGGTGTAGGAGTGAGGAGCTTCTTGATAAGTTCAAGACAGCTATAGAGCGTATTAGGTCGAAGGGAGGGATCCCTATCATATGTGGTGTCCTGCCTAGAAGGGGAGTTGGCAATGAATGGTTGTCAAGGGGTGGCAACCCTGGCTGGTTCTCTCGAAAGGGCAGTTCAAAAGATGTCGAAGTCTTTAAACTGCTAAGAGAACATCTGAGCACGGGGGTGGAGGAGACTGCAGTGGAAGCAGATAAACACAGTGAAAGGTTAAAGGGAAATAGTGCTAGGAATTATGGCAAAACTAAATTAAGCAGGGAGTTAAAACATAAACCCGACAAAGAGAGGACTCAGAACACAACTAACTTAAATGTCTACTATGCAAACTGTAAAAGTATGAGAAATAAAATAGATAAAATCAGTGAGTTGGCATCTACCGAAAAAATCAATATAATAGCATTCACCGAAACATGGATAAACCTAGACTCACGTGAGTTACCTGTCGAATACCAAATTGCAGGTGACAAATTATTCCATACCGATAGGCAGATTAAGAAAGGAGGTGGAGTAGCAATCTATGTCTGGGATAATCTGAAGTGTGAAATAAATAAGGTAAAAAAACAGAACGGAATACAGAAACAATTTGGATAGAACTAATCGATGGTAGGGAAAAATTAATGATAGGAGTAATATATAGACCTCCTAATCTTGATAGAGTTAAGGAGCGACTTATTTGGGATGAAATGCACAGGGCTTCCATACATAGCAAAGTATGTATAGTAGGCGACTTTAACTTTAGTCAAATAGATTGGATTGACCTTACGGGTAACTCAGAATCAGAGGATTTTCTTGAAACAATCCAGGACTGTTTCCTAAGCCAACTTATAACCGAACCCACCCAGGGTAATAATATACTCGATAAGTTCTGTCAAACAGAGAAAACCTCATTAGTAATGTCGAGGTAGGGAACGAACTTGCTAACAGCGATCACAAAGAAATTAGATTCCAGTTAGACTTTCAGGGCAGCTGCAAGGAAAATTCCACTAAAGTCCCAGGTTTCAGAAGGGCAAATATTGATAGTTTGAAGAGGCAGCTGAGAGAAGGGGTATCACGCTTGGGGGTGAACTACATGACCTCACATGAGGTGACCTCTCACATTGTACCCACAGAGAGACCTGATAACGCGATCTGAGGTTGCCGAGTTCCATAACAATTTAAATAATGAGTTACTTAATGCACAAAGGCAGAACATACCATACAGAAAACTCAGATCAAACAACAATGACCCTAAATGGATAAATAATTAGTTAAATAATATTATTGGACAAAGGGGGGCTATAGGTAGGATAATAAATCGTGGCGAAGTTTACCTCCGAGATTATTATAAGGTATTGGCCGGTAGGGTTAAGACCGAGATAAGAAAAGCAAAGAGGAATAATGAGCTGAGGATAGCAAGGGAGGCGAAGTCAAACCCCAAGGGATTCTATCAAATGTATCAAACTAAAACATGAGAAAAGATTGGACCAATACAGTCATATACTGGCGAGCTAACTGATAACGACAGAGAAATGAGCAATAATCTGAATAAATATTTTTCAACAGTTTTCACCTCCGAAAATTTAAACATGATATCCGAGGCTCCGACTCTATACAGAGATAGTGAAGAAAATAAATTAAGCGAGATAGTAGTGACTAGTAACGATGTTAGTAAGCAAATAGACAAAATTATAGCCTAATAAGTCACCAGGTTCCGATGAGATATTTGCCAGGGTATTAAAGGAATCTTTGGAAGAGCTAAGTATGCCCTTATCAAAGTTGTTTAACATGTCCTTAAAAACGGGTGTAGTACCACATTCCTTGAGGATAGCGAATGTAATACCGATTTTCAAGAAGGGAGATAGATCACTATCCTCTAACTACCGACCAATCAGTCTAACATCAATTGTAGGCAAATTACTGGAAGCAATCATTTCAAACTCTATTCGAAATCACCTGAAGAAGCACAAGTTGATCAATGATTCACAACATGTCTTCACAAGTGGGCGTTCATGTCTAACTAATCTATTAACATTCTTTTCATCTGTTTTCAAATCAGTGGACAAGGGGCACAATTATGATATGGTATATCTCGACTTAAGCAAAGCCTTCGACAGAGTCCCCCATGAAAGACTAATAAGAAAAGTAGAGGTTCATGGCATTAAAGGAGATATTCTAAAATGGATTTGGGCGTGATTACAGGACAGGAAACAGCGAGTGAGCATTAACGGCACTAAATCCCACTGGAGCAACGTCACTAGAGGAGTTCCCCAAGGCTCAGTACTCGTACCATTATTATTTATTATATACATAAACGACATAGATATCGGCATAGACAATAACATAAGTAAATTTGCTGATGACACCAAAACAGGACGTGTTATTAAATCTGACGAGGACTCAACAAAACTACAGGAAGAACTAAACAAATTTTTCGAATGGTCTGAAAAATGGCATAAGAGATTCAATGTGGACAAATGTAAAGTACTCAGTATAGGAGATGTAAACAAGGAAACCAGATACCAGAAGAACAACGATGTTATTGAGGAATCCGACTGCGAAAAAGATTTAGGAGTAATGATAAGTAGGAATCTTAAGCCAACTAAACAAATTTGTATTTGCTTGAAACAAGGCTAATAGAGTACTTGGGTTCATACAAAGGAGTGTTAGTTACAAGACTAGCGAGGTCATCTTACAACTATATCTTGCACTTGTGAGACCCCACTTGGATTACGCAGTTCAATTCTGGTATTACTGAATGGATATAGAATCCTTGGAAAGAATTCAGAGGAGAATGACAAGACTAATCCCGGGCATTAGGAACCTTGAGTGTAGAAACAGGTTAAAGCTTCTTAATTTGCACGCCTTCGAGAGACGTAGAGTGAGGGGGGATATGATCGAGGTGTATAAATGGAAGTCAGGGCTGAACAAAGGGGACATTACAAAGGTACTCAAACTATCCAACCAGGAGCGAACTCGGAAAAATGGTTTTAAATTAGACAAATTTAGATTTAGGCTCGAAATAGGTAAAGCATTGGTTTGGAAATAGAGTAGTAGATGAGTGGAACAAGTTACCAAATATCATCATTAACTCGACTATGCTGGATAGCTTCAAACATAGGTTGGATGTATATATGAGCAATAGGGGTTGGGTGTAAATGGGACTGCTCAGTATGGGCCAATAGGCCCGCTGCAGTTTCCTCCATTCTTATGCTCTTATGTTGTAAAGGCCTTTCAACAGTCGTTTTTTTTTACTGTCATTGTTGTCACCACTTCAATCATTCTGTGCAGAACATTTACTTGGTCACATAAATTAATTTCAAATGCATTTAGTGATTGTTTTTCACCAAATTCATGAGAAGAATTCATGATGTCAAACCATTCGTTCACCAGATTTATGAAGTCAGCAATTTCCTTCCAATTTCTATTCTTCAGTAGTCTTCTTTCTCCAAGATATTTCAGTGAGCTAGAGCAAGTTTTTGACAACAATTGAACTGCATATTTAACACGCTGTCGTTGCTGACCCCCATTCATTTAAATGCATTTCACTTAGTTTGTATGCTAAACCATACTCTGTCTTACTTGCTGTCATCATTTCCCGAACAGAGGAATCAGATATAAAGCTTCCATCCTTTAGGTAAAATCCTGAATCGAGAAAAATATTCCTTATTAATTTAATACACTTGCCAAGTACAAGGAGACTCAGGCAGAATTGATATCCTGACGTCATCACTCCCGCCCGTCTCCGACCTCACCTGGTTGGTTGGTTGGTTGTACGGAGAGAAGAGAGCAGTAGCTCTGGGAGTGGGAGAAGGATAAAAGTACAAGGTAAAGTTCAGAAGTGGGAAGTAAAGGAGAAGGTTAACAGCAGGTGGGCTATCCACCTTGCGGAGACGGGTTTTTTTGTCTTCCGTAACTGTGCTGCATTAGAGGTTCATGGGGTTAGGGAAGGCCGGTCTCAGCCAAGCTAAGCTAAGTTATTCTGAGTTGTCCTTGGGGCATATTATCTTAGGGTGGGGGGGGGGTCCCTCTACCTCACCTGCATGCCGGCCGACCTCTCTTCTATATTGACTCACACCCCTCCACGCCAGTCAGCTGGGGCTGACAGGTAGCGTACGTCTGGCAGCAAAGGGAAACTCAAGGAAAAGTGAGCCGTTAATTAAAAGTGAAGTCTAAGTAAAAATGAAGTGTTTGCCCAACATATCGTACGGCACTCTTGGCAGAACGCTCTGAGATTCCGTGGTGAGCAGAGCTGGTGAGTGGCGACTTCCCTGCATTTGGATGTATAATAATTCAATTAATTAATTGAGTTGTTGGAAGTGAAAATGCAGTGAAGTCAGAAATATTATAAAATTTAGATAATAAAGGAAAATAAATAAATACCAGTCCAGTGCATAACTGGTATAATAGGCTAATAAACTCTGATAATACAATTAATTAATTTAGTTTTTAATATTTAATTTACTGGTAAACATAAAAGTCCATATTTTTTTTAGTAAAAGTTAAATAGTAAATTCGATGGTGTGCAGAATGAACCTAGTAGAGGTGTGGGTATATTAGTGAAGAATTCTCTTATTTCTCTTGTAGACAATGTAAATTTCTTGAATGCTCATTTATATGATAAAGCGGTATGGTGCGAGATCATTATGAAAAGAAAAAATATACTAATTGGTGCTGTGTATAGAGCTCCTATTACAAGTCGTGAGAAGAATCTTTTAATGAATTACCTAACCAAGTTGTTTCCTTTCTTCGTGGATGTAATGTTAAATCTCCTTGTTTTGCTATACTAAGACACTATTCCTGTTGTAAATATGTCTTCTCGTGGATGTTTGAAAAATCCAAACGTATTCTGTTACATATGTGGGTGTTCTTTTGTGCATAAGCAACGACATGAAATAATCGCATTCATGAAAAATGCATATTTGCCTACTTTGGAGTGAAAATATGTGATTTAGATAAACCATGGGAGCCACATAAAGTATGTCGCACTTGTGTTGAATGATTAAGACTGTGGAAATATAGTAAGAAAAAAGTTATGCTCTTTGGAGTCCCTATGGTATGGCGGGAGCCTAAAAATCAGGGTGATGACTGTTGTTTTTGCTCTGTGAAGATAGTGGGATATAATGCAAAAAAATAAACAAGGAAACATTTATCCCAAGATTCCATCTGCCATGAGACTAGTGCCACATGGTCCTGAAGTTCCAGTCACCATTCCGCCAGATGTGTTGCAGTCCGTGTCATCAAAATCTGACCGTGATTCATCGTCAGGTAACGGAAGTGATGCTTATCAACCTGAAGTTATTAGTGATGTACCGGAGGTGTTTACCCAGAGTGAACTGGTTTGGGATTTGAATTTACCAAAGGATCTAAGTTGAAATCAGAGAAGTTATTGAGCAAAGGAACATATTTTTCATGGTATAGGCAACGTGAACAAGAACTAGTTAATTTTTTTTCAGAGGAAGGCGCCATGGTTTATTGTAATAATGTGTCTGCTTTAATTAACTATTTAGCATCACCTATACCGCTACTGAAGGGAGGTTGTTCATTTATTTTTCAAAAACAAGTCTCAATGGAGTTTTACTTCATAATGGAAATGTATTTTTATCAATTCCTGTGGTTCACTCTGTTCATCTTAAGGATAATTTGCAGATACTTCTTGAGAAAGTTCATTATAAAGATTATGGTTGTTTGGTTTGTGGAGATTTCAAAGTCAATGCTTTGTTGCTTGGTCAACAGAGTGGATACACGAAAATGCCATGTTTTTTTTATACGAGTGAGACAGCAGAGCAAGACGTGAACATTGGGACTAAAAGCACTGGCCACCTCCACAGGCTCTTGTACCAGGTTCAAAAAATATTCTACATGAACCATTGATTGACCCTAAGAAAGAGCTGTTGTCTTCTCTGCATATTAAATTAGGGATAATGAAACAATTTGTAAAAGCCCTAGATAAGGAAAGTGATTGTTTCAGTTACATATGCAGGGAATTTCCATCAGTCATATATGAAAAAATCAAATCTGGAATTTTCGTGGGCCCTCAAATCCGAAAGTTAATGTTGGACCACCAATTTGAAGAGGCGATGAACCAGTGTGAGAAAGAAGCGTGGAATAGTTTCAAGAATGCTGTGTATAGTTTTTTAGGTAATAGAAAAGATCTAAACTATCAAAACATTGTTGAAGGTATGTTGAATAACTTTAAAAACATGGGTTGCAATACGAGTGTAAAAGTGCAGTTCTTACATTCCTATCTTGAGTATTTTACTGAAAATTTAGGTAGTTTAAGTAAAGAGCGAGGTGAAATATTTTACCAGGACATTAAAGAAATGGAAAAGAGGTACCAAGGAAGGTGAGATGTGAACATGATGGCAAACTACTGCTGGATGCTGAAGAGAGATTGTGCCAGTAAAAATATTTCCAGAAAATGGAAAAAAAAAAAAGTTTCACCTATCCTAGAAGCCTAATATTATGTTCATACATATTCATATGCTGTATATCATTTCTTTCTGTATTTGCAGGCAAATAGCCTTAATCACAATAATCTTTAGGTTTAGTTAACTTTGAAGCCTACTGAATGTCTTCTTTGTATTATCTTGTCATATTTGTATGTTGTATTTGTTACAACCCAAGGCCTCTTAGGTTGTAACAAAATCACAAATTCAACTTCTCTTTGTATTATAGGTCCAAGGAATAGATCCCACTTGAACTAGCTGGTTAATTCAAATTTAACCAGGCTGGTACATTTATATTATATTGGGCTTTAGTAATGAAACCAAATAGTAGTTTCTGCTTTTATTAAAAAAGTATTGTTAATATAATTCCTGAGTGTAGATCAACCGTAACTTCCACTATTTATGAGCATGAAGGGAGAGGACGGCGGATATGTAAATAGACCGTTTAATCATGTCCGTTCGATGTAAGATTGTGAGTGTGACTGCCTGTGGGTGCCGACTTACCCGAGCTGACCCATGTGCTGACATACAGTCAACGGGCAGCACCCAAGGAGGCTACAAATCACATGATATGAGCATGACAACTCATAGCTAGTGGAAAGTTACAGGGGATGAATTAGTATATAAATCAAATGTAAAGAAGCCATTAATATAATACTTCTGTTGATGAGACAGGGCCCATTACATCGCTCGATCACCTGCCAGCCGAGCTCTGCGAGGACTAAATAAACTCACAGACTACAGTACATCCTACACAACGCTAACCATGTAATAAACATATATGGAGACACTAAGCTGGGGACTCTACAACCGTAGGGTTTTTATCAACTCTAGAGGTCTTATACTTATGTGTCTTAAGGGTTAGAATGTTATGGACAATTGTCAACTTGGATGATACTGACTTATAATAACAAAAAAGAAACATTACTGCCAAAATTAACATAATTGTGGGAATTGTGAGACCTGGTATTGCAAATTTTCGTGACAAGTAAAATGGCAAATTAGTATTCAAATCAGCAATTTGGGTCTCTTTCAAGAATGAAATAACCTTTAATTTCTCTGAAACAATCTGAAGATCTTTAACAGTAAAGTTCATAACAGGAAACATTGGAGTTAAATCAGACATGAGATTCAAATTCAAGGCAAAATGCTGATGAGTAGGCAAGGTCCGTATTGAGCTACAAGTGACTTCACAGTAATCCGGAGCCTTGCAATGACCTTTCACAACTAACTGTTTACCACCATCGTGGCATTTTAAAATAACAGTAGTGACGTTAGGAAAGAATAAGAACTGCACATTATGGAGATGAGCGTGAAACACAGTTTGAACACTAACTGGCCTATAGCTGCATTGCCCAAGCGCTGTGCGTACATTAGTTTGCATGACTGCCAATTCACATATCCCTTCTGCAGCAGGAATAAATGCGAACATATAGGCTGGACAAACGTGTAAGTGTAGATCATCCAATGACAACAAAGAATATTCCTCATCTACAAGTAAAAGTTCTTTAGGCCTAGCCAGAGCATACAGTGTGTCGTTAACAAACCAGGGTATATGGATAAGAATAGCATTGTGCGTGAGAGTCGACTCCAATAGAGGGTAATAATATTCCACCTCATTATCATTAAAAATAGGAGTTAAGTAATACTTCAACTTGGCAATCTGTAATGCATCAACAAGCATCTGCACAAGCACAAGCTTTACGTCCACACGCATTATCCCTGCATCTAATATGCTGTCAATTAGGTCATTTTTATTAGTAACAAGATTCTGAACTGACCTTTTCGCAGCATGCAAATATTCCGAGAAATAAAAGAAGCACTCTAATGTAGGAACTGATTTCTGCAACTTATAAACAGCCCTCGATATATGGTTCGACTCCGATATTATCCCATTAACTTTTGAATCTAAAGCAGTAATCACATGGAATGTCTGAGATATAACACGATTCTGCTGAGACACAGCTTGATCGAGAATGTTCATGCGGTCCCCCAATTTAGCTACATCGTCGGCCGTTGCCGTGCCAAATAAAATGCTTTGGATAAGACCCACAAAATTATATAAACCCCTTTTTTGTCATGCTTGAGAACGCACTTCTTTTGCAAGATCAACCTCAGATGCTGGTATTCTTTTTCCAACAACGACGAGAAGCTTGTGAAGGGTCATGAGACGAAAGTATTGAAGGTCAATAGTTTGTGCAACCATTGTCGATACATTAGCAGCTGAACTGAGACCATGTAGGATTGCCAATGCTGATTGTAGTTGCGCGTCGACGGTTTCCATCTGACGGGGAAGCTGGAGCAGTCCATACAACTTATACTTGATGTTCACTACGTCCTCCACTATGAGAACGCGTCCATGGGGTGCAAAGAGCGCACCCGGCTTGAAGACGGATGTGGACATATCTGTCAACACAATAGTGCCACAACACAGAAGGAGCAACACAATGATGTTCCAAGCCACTCTGTAAGAGAAAACATTCGTTTTAATATCTGCTTGCAGAACGAAGCTTCATACAATAATCATTACGCACACTCTACTCCCGTACAGTCTGCAAAGAGGTGCCTATTACAACATTATCATCTGTGCATTAGGCTTCCAAATTTTTAATTTGTTGCCCGCTTCTTTGGCGATAATGCGGAATGGACCCGAAAACTTGGTGTTCCTTTCAGGTTCTCTTACCATAGCAGCATCCCTACGTCTAACGCGACAGGTTTAGCTTGTTTATGTTGCTTGACCATCATTTCAGCGCGTGACACTGCTAAATGTGATCGTACTTGGCTATGAATATCCGTAAAAACACGGATTTGTTTTCCCGGGAAATCATCCGAATTATAAACAGGTGTCGGCGTGTCCGTAAGTACATCATAAGGTAGACGTTTGTCTGTACCCTAGACAATGTAGTAGGGTGATTTGCCCGTAGAGCTATTAATCGACCCATTAATAGACGCTGCAACCTGCGGTAACCAATCTTCTCATGTGTATTGCAAATCACACACAATCGGGCGAAGTATCTCCAGGATCTTGCGATTGGTTCTCTCAACAAGGCCATTAGCCTGTGGATGATAAGCTATCACAAAACTTTGCTTTATTCCATATTGCACACATATTTGTGCTACCAGCTGATTCTTGAACTCTGTCCCATTGTCAGAGAGAAGACCCTTAGCCGTAGTATATGGACATAAGAGTCATCACTAATGCATAGGCCACAGACTCGGCTGTTTGATCCTTCAGTGGGACCAAAACCACGACTCTAGAAAAATGATCCACACACACACTAAGACGTACGAGGATCCCTGATGACTCCTCGGAAGTTGTAACAAGTCAATAGCGACTGTGTCAAACGGACGTTCTGGTGTAGGATATCGTAGAATCGGTGCCGGTGATCTTGTAGTACCCTTATGTTGAGCACATGCCAAATATTTAGCAATGTGTAATTCTATATCTTTCTTCATTGTATTCCAGAAATACTTCTTTCTTACTTCCACCAAGCATTTGTCACGTCCTTGGTGACCTGCCTGTGGAACATCATGGAACAATGTTATAATCGTTTCACTTAAGGGAAGAATTAATTTGGGGAGTTTAACATCCTCTCCCGATTCTAGAGCAAAAATGACTGCTGACCATAACGGGTCGCGTCGTTGCTCATCCTCCAGTTGTGAAAGAGTGAACGTTGATACAGGTAAATTCCTAAACTCGGGGTCAAATTCCTGAATTGTCAGGTACCAACGTGCCAATCTGTCTGATAAGTTTCTGCCATGGAACAGTTCAGTCACTGCCGCATGATCCGTAAATACAGTTATCTTATATACAAAGATAATGTCCTTAAACTTCTTTAGTGCCCACACAACAGCTAAAGTTTCCAAATGCGTTACTTAATAACGTGTTTCAGCATCAATAAGTTTACGACTTGCAAAAGCTATCACTGGAAACTTTCCTCTCAAATCCTCTTGCATGATTACGGCTCCGATTCCTTGTCCAAAAGCGTCAGTACTGAGGGTGAAAGGTTGAGTGTAGTCAGGGAATGCTAGAACAGGGGCATTGTTAAGCGCTATCTTCAATGCCGCAAAACTATTTTCGTGTTCAGCATTCCACACAAACATTGTATCTTTCTTAAGCAACCTTCTTAGGGGTGATGCCAATGTTGCATAGTTCTTAATAAAAGAACGATAATATCCAGATAAACCAAGGAAACTACGCACTTCCTCAACCGATGTAGGACGCGGGAACTGAGATACAGCTTTCACTTTATCATCCACTGCATGAATGCCCTCACCGTCAACTACATGACCAAGGAAATGGATTCTCGATTTTAAAAACTCACATTTTGAAAGTTTAATCTTAAGACCTGCTGTGGAAAGTTTTTCTCTTCACGTGTAAGGGGGGGGGGGGTGAATTACTCTCTCAACTCAAGCTGCCCCCTGTCTTACACATACTTCTCTTGTCGTAGTTCTTCCAATTGTTCTTTCTACTTATTTCAGTTCATGGTTACTACATAGCCACAGTTCTTATTGGTAGCATGGCGAGGGTCGGCAAATGGGGGTATTGTAATTCTGGTATCAAGTCACTCGGATAGAAATAAAGGTGAAATACTGCAGGAAAATGAATACCCCTAATATACTCTAAGAAAAGGTTTATTTATATTAAATCAAAGTAGGGAAAAATATATCATTAACATACAACTCCAAGGTGCAACTCCTCGGCTTTGTTCAACTGCAAATTACTCATATACTGTACCCTTATTACTCACAACCTTGCTGGTGTTACATTACATTACAGTTACCAGGACCAATTCCTTGGCCTTACTCACATTACAACTCCAATCAGATACTTTACTTCTCACACCTTACTGGTGGTACATGGCATCACAGTACATTACCAGACAAACTAACATCTGATACCTTCACACTGTTGTTAGTACAAATGAGATGCACTCACAACAAGTTTATACTGAAACCAACAATTTATACATGGACTCAACGGCAATCCCACGTGGATACTTTTACTTCATACCACATCACTGGCGGCCAGGGTGGTCCTTTATTTGGGGCAAAACACAAAATGTGCCAATTTTTGTCACAGACCCTGGCAAAGTTTCCATTTGGGGTAGAAACATTGCCTGTAAAATATTTTTTAAATATGTTAATAATTAGAGGTTGCTCAAGTCAAATGAAATTTAACAATATTATGCCTATGCTTAATGTTCAATACACATCATTTCCTAGCCCCCAAGCCTGCCCCCCCCCTCCCCCCACTTAGTCTAAGTGGGCATTAGCTGCTCAAGGCAGGGGTCGCATGAGGACCAGTCTCACTCTGTGTCGCCCAGTAAGGTCTGCTTGAGGGCATGAGGGAATGATTTCCTGTGGTCAGCAACTGCCAGCAGTAGATACTGCAGTTGCTGTTCGTCCTTGGTGATGCGGCCTGAGAAATCTTGGACTAAGGTTACTCTTCTTTCTGCATGATCATTGATCACAGACAAAGCTTGTACACTGGCTTTTGCATTTTGGAAGCCAGGATCAACTTTCCACTGTTCTACTGGGAGGGCCAGGAAATATGTATTCAAGTTGAGCTTTTTGAAAAATGACTTTGTGTTCTTTGTCTTCACTTGGAGTGTGTCTGGATTGATTGTAACCCGTTTGACATGCTTTTCTTCTCCAATAACGATGTTCATAGCTTCCAACATGCGGTCCTTCACTGCTGGGAGAACATCGTCATCAAAGAAGGCCAATGCAACCATCTCTTCTGACAAGTACCAGAGGTGTCTCATCATTTTGTGGAAAGTTGCCTTTGATATGGCATCGCTGATGGTGCTGTAGTCTTGTAAAGCTTTAAGCAACATCAGATCTTCTTTTGGTGCGTTTGCAGCAAGTGGAGCAGTTGTCCAAGCCTTCACATATATTCGGGCAAAGAAAATGCACAAATCTCTTAGTCCTCTATTCTCCTTTGGAGTAAGCTTAAACTGAGAACGGAATAACAACGCTTTCAAGGAATAAATGGTCTTTGCCATCTATCGTGCTTGGTGCATTGCACCAGGAGCAGAAAATCGTACTCCCCGAGAAGGTGATGTGCCAAGGAAGATGGAGGCCAGCTCTAGCAGCTCTCGATAATCATCTCGAAGCTGTGTCTCCAATAGAGCCTTCTTAATGAAGTTGGTTTGATCGTCCCTAACACCTCTGACCGAGTCTTCTGCCAGATCGTTGGTGGGGGAGTCTTCAAACTTCTGCTTGTCAATTTGTTCCCATTTGCCTTGGACTCTTTGGAACAGCTGTATGTCAGGAGCAACTGAGTGCCCCATTACAGCTTCAAAAGCAGCTCCAGCTACAAGTTCTAGTACATGGTGGCGCCAGGCAAAATATAGCAATTCACGACCCAGCATCTGCTCAATTTTGACACACACACCCTTGTGATGACCAGTATTTGAGCTTGTTGTATCAAAACACATGCCATGCACGATGTCTGCAATGTGCCATTGCTGCAAAGCCTTCACAACAACTTTTGCTTGTTCATCACCGGTACCAGAGGGAAGTTTTGGAACAGCAAGAAGTTGGGAGGTGCCATTGCCTGAGACAAGAGCTGGGAGCCTGTCAACATGGCCCCCATGCCCAGTCAAATGAGGCATTAATTTACCATCCCATTGAACAATTAAAACTGACTGGTTTGAAGTTTGAAAGGATTTCAGCTGCCCTGCTACTGCGATGATGCTGACGTTTCCTCCTGATGCTTGATAGATTCAGAATCAATTCACTGACATCATGGCCTAAACTCCGAGCAGTTTGGGTGACAATGTGCATGGCCATTCTATCTGAGGACTTGATCCGATCTAATGCTTCAGAAAGTTCTGGAGTTAGAACTTCTTTTCGCCCACGCTTCTTGACAGTATGTGGAGTTTGAAGTGCTGATGGGCCAGGAACTGGGTTGGATTCCTCAGAAGACGTACTACTGCTGTCCAAGACAACGATGGCCTGGCATTTTTTGGCTTCTTCCTCTGCACTGTCTGCAGCCAACTTCCTTTTCATTGCTTTATTGAGAGATTTTTTTCGTCGTTTCTGTCTCTTCAGGAATACTTTGTCAAGAGATGACATTGCCCCACGACGCCCTTTTTCTCGTTGTGCAATTAAGAAATCCTTATCCTCCTCAACTGTCATCATATTCAAAGCATTCACATGTGCAATGTCAAAGAGATCTTCAAATGTAACAATGAACTCTTTCTCTTTCTTCTTTTGAGTTTCTGTCTTTCTTGAAGAGTTCTTTTTCAAACTACTCCACTTGTCAAACATTTTGTGCGCTTGATTCACACAATCTGGTTTGTGGTGTGTGGGAAAGTTTGCTTTTGTCCAAAACTGAAGAACTTTGTCTGTGACTTCCCCAGCTGCCACTCTGATGGGGTTTTTTTCTGTATGCGATGCAGGCTCAAAAAATACTGTAACACTTTCCTGTTTGAAGGTAATTTAGCCCCTGTAATGTCATCACATTATGTCTTTATCAAATACACATTTTCTCGTGTTTTTACTCCTGCATTAGCCATTTTGACCTGAGGAATAAAGAAATTAACTATTGATATAAATTAATAATGAGAATACTCTGCAGAACTGTTTCTAATTTCCCCAATCATCAATCACGACCAGCAAAAACTCACCACAATCGTGCCAAATGCGACGCACTAGTGGTGGGCGTAATCGGCTACAAAGTAATCGACTACATCGATTACTTAATTTTTGACAGCTTTGAGAAACCTCTAAATATTAATATATTTAAAAATAACTCTACACACAATGTTTTTGTCCTAAATGGACACTTTTAGCAGGGTCTGTGGTACAAAATTCTAAGGTTGAAAAATAAGGACCACCCTACTGGTGGCACATAACATTACATACAGTTACAATACAACTTACACATGGGTTCACTACCCAACATGGGATAATTATTTCCAGTTAATTATCCCCAAACATATATAACAGACACTGGATCATAACTGCCACAAGTGCTCCAGGGTAGAACACTCCACAACTTACGACCGTTGTTTGTGATCGGTGGTAGCCCGACACATGGCGAGCATCTGGGGTCTAAGGCCCACGAGGCGGACCTGCAGTTAATCATGTCAAATCAACGACATTGTTCATATATCGCTCACTACTAGTTATCTACCGACTCCGTGGCAGTGGGTGGGGTGTTCAAAAACCCACACACTGTACCTAAGAACAATGAAGACGTCAGGAGAGAGAGAGGGAGGATTGGGAAGCATGGACTCAAACACAAACAAATCTTTCGTCTCGCAACGTCAGACGACATTTACTTTATATTACTTCTTACACTCGGTGAATGACAATTCTACTGTTACAACATGAACACTGATATTCACACAAGTGACTAAATCAAACTGAATGGTGATATCGGTGGGGAACACTGGCTAACATACCTGAGAACAATGAAGACGTCAGGAGAGAGGGAGGCTTGAGTCTCCGTCCCCCTGGGGTTTATATATTTGTGAGTTGCCAGACGTGGCTATCTCACACAATGACAGAAATTACAAACAAACCAACTGCACCACCTTCAGAGATGACCCTCAGTTGACAAAGGTCTGGTGTATTACTAAAGTTGATTTACACAAACTAATCCATGATTGAGCTTGCCAGGAGAAAGTTGAATAAAAACGTATTGACAACTGTCTTCACAAAAGAGGTGCTTACAGAGGGATCCTTAGTGTAAATGTTGGGGAGGGAAAAGCGCGTTCTTCTTAGGGATAGCTAACCAGCTACCCATTCATGTTTTGCAGGAGTGTAGTATAATAAGAATCATTAGAGTTAAAACAGACTAGCAGTCAATGTGACCATGACACATGCAGTTTAGTCAGATGGCTATCAACGTCCTTACTGACTACTATTAGATCATCCACATAAGTGTAGACTGTGGTACCAATCAATACGGCAGTAGGGCATTCCTGAGACCAAAATACATATATAGGAACTCAAAGTGACCTCTCGTGATTTCTCATTGAGTGGTATCTGCCAATACCCACTAAGCATATCTAAGTTGCTAAATACAGCTTTATCCTTACCTAAAAACTGCAATATGTCACTCAAGACAGGCATAGGGTACCTATCTGGGATCGTACATTCATTAACACGCCTGAAATCAATAACAGGGCGCCAACCACCATCCTTCTTTGGGCCGAGGAATAATGGCTATTAAAAGGGGACTTAGAATGTGTAATAACAATCTCATCCAACACATCTTGCACCATATCCTGAACTACAGCGCGCTGGCTATGTGGTAGTCTGTAAGCTGGTACATAGATAGGATTTGTTCCTTCCTTTAACGATATGTGATGGGATGTTAAATCTGCCTGTCCTAGCTTTTCCCCTGGCAAGGCTACAATATTTCTGTATTCAGCAAACAGCTCCAATAGGCATGTCTTGCCCTGAGGATGATCCATCACCTTAACATGTGGCGCTATTTGATCTATCCTCTCTTGCCTAGTCTGTTGGGATTGAGGTACAATACTACCAACTGGGAATTGCGTAGGCTGTAATTCGACATTGTTGTGATATACCACAAAATCACACAAATAACATCCTTTCTTTAATATTCTCTGAACGCCTTTTCTATTCAGAACTAGAACGTCTGTCAAACCACCAGGTCGTATCGTGCTTAACGTCGACTAGCACGACAAACCCTTTTACTTGCACGTTTCCGGGAGACATACAACATCTGTCCCCATATACACGTCAAGTAATTCGATAGTGGCCTTGGTGAATTCCTCATTCTGATAGTGGAGAGTACTCTTCAAAATTGTAGGTACAATCTTCCAACTCTTGCTGCTATAATCACGCTGGGAAAGTGAGGGTGTGAGGTCTTGGGCTTGCTCTGACACATTATCCGCCTTCCTCCGAGTAGGAATGGTGGACAACACTTTCGACCTTGCGGTGAGCAAAGGTGCAGAATGACGCATAGCATTGTAGGAAACACCTTTAAACGTAATAGCACTATTACGTGGACAAACATCTATCTTATTCAATCTGAGTGTTGGGAGACCAATTAATCCGTCAGCTGGCAAATTAAATTGCTGAACCACATAAAAGTCCGCATAGAAGGGAGTACCACGTCTTGAAAATCTAAGTGGTAACTTCACCATTCCGTCAATACTCAGCTGCGTGCCAGATACTCCTTCGAGATCGGCGTCAGTAGGTCTCCATAGGAAATCACGGTGAGGGACTCTACGTTGCAACTCCTGATAGGATGTCAAGGCCAAAACATTTGCACATGCACCCGTATCAATATCCAGAGCCAATCTGATATTATTCACTCTCACCGGTACAGACAACACTTCCACTTAACTTAGCGCCGCTACTAATGAGGCTGCTACAGAAGTGTTGTGGGAAGTAGGCACCAATGTACCTACCCTTCCTCGTTTTTTGACAGGTGCTGGTCTTCCCCCGACTTCTTGTCCTGGTAACGACGCGCCTTACGCTGCTGTATTACCGAGGGTACACCAGATTCCATATTCCTAACCTTAATCACTATGTCGCACTCATCTGTGCTGTGAGATGTTGGCCGGTGGAATGCACACCACGATCTTGATTTTTGGCTAGGTGGAGACGTAGTCTTAACCGCCTCCGTACACGACCATGGATTCTGCTTAGCACCTGTTGTCTCTGGTACTTTAACACCACCACCCTGGAGCTGATAACAATCATCAATCGAATGGCCCCTTTCATTGCAATGGGTACACCGCAGAGATTGACGTTGCTTATAACTCCGGTGTTGAGGAGCGACCGGAGCCAACGGCTCATTTGCGCTACCTGGGGAGGCGCCGTAGTCTGGGAAGTACGTGCCTTCAGAGGTCCCGTCACCTTCAGAGAATGTTTATTTGCGTAATCCACCATAACAGTAGGCGGGACAAACTCCACTTCCTGGGCCCGTCCATAGATAGGACGACGAACCACTAACAGGAAACTAATCAACTCGATTAATGTTTCCACATTTGTCTGTGACATCTTCCCATCATTGTCGTACCATCTCGAATCCCGGAAGGACGCCTCCATGTCTTGACGCACTTCTCCGGCAATGTAAACAGCCACCATAGGTAATTCCGCGTGAACAACCGGAGCACAACGCTCCAGCCATCTGAATACCCACTGCAGATGGCCCAAGTGGGACCCGCACTCAAAAGTTCCAATAAGAGTGCGCTTAAACTTGTCATAGTCAGGGTCCGTTAGACCATATGCATTCAAGTGCATGCTAGCAAACAAACCCTGCGGAATGTGGGAACGCATAAACGCCTTTTTATCATGATCATCGGTAATTTTTACATTGCGCATAGTGTCCTCACATGCACGGATAAATTGAGTCACTCTATAATCGTCCTGACCAGTAAAATCACGTACGTGGTCAGCACGTGGCATCATATGAAACACATTATCTGGGTTAGTCGACGTGGGAGCGTTAGAATAAGCCAAGTTAGCGTTTGATGAATGCAAGCTACTACGTTTACTTCTAACAGAAGGCTCAGTTAAAGGGCGGGGTAATGCTAAGTTTACCGACACACTGTCACCCAGAATAAGATTAGGAATTACCTGTGAATATCCAGGCGAAGTACTATATTGATTCCCCGATCGTAAGGTACGACGGTTTAAATCGTCAAATGATTCCTCAATTAATTGCTCACTACTCTCTACAGAAACGTCTAACTGTGTTTCTGGCTTAAAAATAAATTCACCTCTGCAGTAGATACTTGACGTTTATCCTCTATTTGTGATTCGTCAGCAAAAAGCTCCGCTAATTCAGTAATGTCCTCGGACCACAACTTTGAAAATTTATCCATGAAGTTTCATTTGGGTCAGACAATGATTAACAGTAAAAGCAAAACACTTGCCTCTCATGTACAGGAAATGATAAAAATTTTAGTTAAAATAATTAAAGCATCAATAACTGAACAGGTAAGAAATAACCTCTGTAAATTATATTACGTCAGTATACATTAAAGTACGAAAGTCACTTACAACAATGACATAACCTATCAGATGACCTATCAATGTGGAGTTATGTCTTGAACATGTAAATGAGTGTATAAAATATGTTACTCTTTAAATACCTAATATAGTAGTTATGGCGTCTGTATAGAAAACGCGATCCGTCCAACTGTTTCCTGGTGGGGTGGGTAGTCTGCGCGAGCAGCTTCTGCTGATGTCCGGTTGCCTAGCAACGACGAGACGCGCTGCAATGACGAACGCCGGGTGAATCCACTTCACGACAAGGGAGAACCTCCACAGTATGGTCAGGTGCTGATTAAGACGAATCAAGTCCTCTGCTTGCTGATACAATGTCGCCTCTTCTGTGTGACAAACCTTCTGCAGTCCTGTATATATGGAGGACTGTCTTATGGCACCGGAAGTACTGCAATCAACGATCGCGAAACCACAACAGCCGTCCAGACATTTGTGAAAGGTCTTTTTGTTTGTAAACCCCGAAAGTTGTTGGTAATGTCTGCAACACTGTAAACGACGGGCACAGGGGAAGAATGCTGACAAGACGCTTTCCTGACCGCCCTTACTTGTCGCTAACAGGGGTATCACTAACTAGCCGTATGGTAATAAAGTCAACAATAACTCAGTATCGGTTATTGGAATAATTCTGCACCTTCTTTGGACAACAGAATGAGAAACACTCAACTACAATCTCACTACGGGATATAGCACTACACTCGGATACGTCATGTAACACGTCACTGTTTTTTGTTTTTCTTATTTCACAAAACAATGACGCCTTGGTATGTAGACAGGAAGAGTATATCCGTCACCCCCACAGCTGCCACCAATGAACTAGCTAGTTAATTCAAAGTTACCCAGGCTGGTACATTTATATTATATTGGGCTTTAGTAACAAAACCCAATTGTAATTTTGGCATTTATTAAAAAAGTATTGTTTATATAATTCCTGAGTGTAGATCAACCGTAACTTCCACTATTTATGAGCATGAAGGGAGAGGACGGCGGCTATGTAAATAGACAGTTTAATCACGTCCGTTCGATGTAAGATTGTGAGTGTGAATGCCCATGTACTGACATACAGTCAATGGGCCGCACCTAAGGAGGCTACAAATCACGTGATATGAGCATGACAACTCATAGCTAGTGGAAAGTTACAGGGGAAGAATTAGTATATAATTCAAATGTAAAGAACCCATTTATATAATACTTCTGTTGATGAGACAGGGCCATTACACACCAAAATCTCCACCTCATTACTAAGGGGTATACTGAAATACATGCAGTAGATTTAATTACAGAATATATTAGCAAACAAACAATAAAACAAATATATCAATTATGTACAAAAATAAACAAATACAAATTAAATCTGATCAAATAAGTGACTCAACCGAGTGACAAAATAATGAACATAAAGGTAAAGATTAAACACTTATTAATTTAACATCTACCATGAACAACGTGGTATACCCACCACACGAAACCTCATAAATAAGTAAGTTATTTTCCATGGAACTCTAGAATTTGATTAACAATAATCTTTCACAAATAATACTTGGTGTTCTAAAAGTCGAGCAAGGTTCACACATTATACCACTAGAAATATACTGTACAATAAGAAAGGAGATACTCTGTACTTAACTTACCATTGCCAGCCCCATATTGCCGTCACGCGGCTTGAGAGGTAAACAAAGCGAGCAGAAATGATGTCACAAACAAAAGACGTTCAAGTTGCGAATCCACGACCAACCATTGAACTCTCACTCGTAACATCTCCCCCCCCCTTAATTTAAAAGTTTAAGAAGCTCTGAATAAACTTTTACTCAACACGAGATAGAGTGTTGGCAATAATATTATCACATCCCTTTATATATTTGATTTCTATATTATAGGGTTGAAGAGCTAATGATCACTGTAACAGTCTTTGATTCTTATTTCTCATCTTATGATCAAACTGAAGTGGATTATGATCTTTATAAACTATTACTGGGTAAGGTGATCCACTTACATATACCTCAAACATTTCCAGAGCTAACAAAAGGGCCAATGCTTCTATTTCTATTGTGGCATATCCACGTTGATGCTTTTTCAGTTTGACCGAGAAATAACAGTTCTGGTGCAATATTCAATCTTTTCATTTTTGCATTAACACAGCACAAACTCCTGTGTCACACGCATCCGATTGTATCACAAACTATTTCTTAAAGTCTGGGACTTGCAGTACAGGTGCCGTGGCCAACAACCCATGAACCTTTTTGAATGCTGTCTGGCATTCTGCAATCCACACAAACTTTCTTTTTGGGCTGACCAAATCTGTCAGGAGAGTGACCACCCTGGCAAAGTTTTGACAAAACTGCCTGTAGAATCCAGCCATCCCGAGAAATCTTCTCAGAACCTTTCGATTGTGAGGTGCGGGTGGACTGAGAATATCGGCAGCCTTGGCATCAATTGGAGCAATTTTCCCTTGTCCAATGACATGACCAAGGAAGATTAAGGTGAAATGTCCGAATTCAATCTTGGGTAGGTTTACGGTGAAGTTGAACTCTGCTCGATGATTGAAGAGTTCACGGAGTCGGCCAATATGTTGTACCTATGTCACCGACGACGACCGGATCATCTAGATAGGCGTACATTCCAGGCAGGCCACATCACTATATGCATCGCTCGCTGAAATGTTGCTGGTGCTCCTTTGAGGCCGAAGGGCAAAACTTTGTATTGCCACATCCCCTCCGCAGTAACAAAAGCTGATATCTGCTTTGCTTCTTCCGAGTTTGATTTGGTAACAGCCTTTGAAAAGATCCAGCCTGGTGTCATGGTTTTGGGTAAATCGGTGGTATATGAGTGGATTATATTATATAAAGATTATAATATGTTGAGTTTCTTATTTCTTACTGTAGCAATCGATACCTTCACACTGGTTACTTACAGGAGATTATGGCGTATCTACGTAGAAGTTCATTCCACCACTTAATAAATTCCATTAATTTCCAACATCCATCTAAGTTATTGGTTATACTTTGTCATAACCAATCAGTCATTACCTTGAGTAAAAATAAGATAGGATCACAGATACGGGCAGATAATTGCACTTACATTTATTTGTCAAGCTTCCATACAATGATTTACAATTTGCATGGATATACGAGTCACTCACGTTCACGCTGTAATAAAAATAATCTTTTAAAAGAGAATTTCAACTTGGGGACACGTGATTACTCTACTATGGGTATGACCTAACAGAGCCTTAATTCTTCGAGTGATACATTTACTGTCAGCCTGGATTGCTTTTGTTGCAACCAGGCTTCCGCACAAGAACTTCTTTCCACGGGCCATAACAACAAAAAGTACTCTTGGGTTACCACACATAGTCTCGCGTCACTGACAGTCACTGTAGACGGTTGTCGCGGCAAGGAGAACTGGTAAGCGTGACTTGAATTAACCATTTAGGTGCAATAGACCTGCCTGGATTACTTTTGTCGCAACCAGGCTTCCACACGTGATATTTCCATGGGGATAACAAACCTAGGTTAACACACTTACTCTCGTGTCGATCACGGTCACTGTAGACGGGTGTCGTGCAGGAGAACTCTGTAAGCATGAATTAATTAACCATTTACTGTAGGTTTTATAGGCCAGCCTGGATTGGTCATGTTGCAACCAAGCATCCACACGTGATATTTCCACGGGGATAACAACCTAGGTTAACACACTTAGTCTCGTGTCGATCACGGTCACTGTAGACGGAGTGGCGGTGGAGGACTGTGTGGTGTGGTGTCCCGCTCCCTTCAGGAGGGAGAGGATGGAGACGACGTGTTAACTATGCCATGGTCAAAGGGATACTACTTAAAATGAGGTTTTTGTGTGTGAAGCGATGAACAGTACAACACTGTTTCACTACCCACCCCCCCTAAAGGCTGGCTAACATACACTAATGGAAAATTCATGTCCCAGTTATGCCTCGCCGGGTGTCTTATCTCTAGTAAAACAAACTTTGGAGTTGGTTGCGTGGGTAAGCCTAACGCAACCCATGACACTTGGTGCCAAATGATGCTTGACCCACACTATTGATGATGTCGCCGATGCGCGGCAATGGATATGCATCAGCACGTGTCACCAGGTTGACCTTCCTGTATTCAGTACACACGCAGATACTTCCGTCGGGTTTAGGCACCAGCACACAGGGTGACGCCCATGCACTACTGCTCCTCTCCACTAGGTCATGTTCCAGCAGATACTCCACCTCCTGCTTCAGCTTCTCCTGCTTATCAGGACTCATTCGGTAGGGTGGTTGCTTGATGGGAGATGTGCCAGGCAGCAGTACTAGGTCGTGCTCCAGCAGTTGCACCACATCCTGAGGTTGTTTTTGTGAAAGATGGGATACTTTAGAGGTAGGGTCACACAATATACTGGAATTACAGATTTTTATGGGGATATCCACTTGGATATCAGTGTCTGGGACCACCTCCTCTCCTCCTGTTACTGAAGAAACCATTTCACTCCTACCAAAATACGGTTTCAACCAGTTGATATGAGTCAAACTCTCCAATTTTCTCTTGCCTGCAGTCGCTATGACATAGTTGAGGTCATTTAATTTCTTAACTATAGTGAATGGACCCTCATATTTAGCTTGAAGGGGATTTCTATATAGGGGTGTGAGTGCTAAAACCCCTATCTCCAGGCTTAAATTCTCTAACTTGACAATGCTCATCATATCGCTTTTTCATTTTCTCCTGTACTTCTGACAGACTTTCACAAGCAATCTCACCTACTCTCTTCAGTTTCTCTTTAAACTTCTCTACATATACTGACAAAGGGACTTTTATCTGATTACTTATCCAACTTTCCTTCAAAACAGTCATAGGACCTCTTACAACATGACCAAAAATCATTTCAAAGGGAATCTTAGGGACTCTCTCTTATGGCAAATAACATAAATGGCACTCCTTCATCCCAATCCTTATGAGACTCCAGACAGTATTTCCTAAGCATAGATTTACAAGTCTGGTGGAACCTCTCTAGGGCTCCTTGGGTTTGAGGGAGGTATGCAGAAGCTAAGTATTGCTTAATACCCAATTCATTCATCACCTGCTGGAAAAGGAAAGAAGTGAAGTTAGTACCCTAATCCGACTGTACAACTCCAGGAATGCCATAGTTAGTGAAGAAGTTAGTAATAGCCTTTACCACACTCTTCGCTTTGATGTTTCGCAATGGTAAAGCCTCTGGGTACCTGGTGGTATTACACATGATTTTGTCGTGATCCCAATATCTATATGAGCAATAGGGGTTGGGTGTAAATGGGATTCTGCCTAGTATGGGCCAATAGGCCCGCTGCAGTTTCCTCCATTCTTATGTTCTTATGTGTGATCTAGGTCCTAGCTCTTTCTTTTTCTCGGGTGATTTCTAGAGTAAACTACAAGGTGTCATATCCCTACTATGGGAGTTCCCTGCTTTGTTCTTGCCTCTCTCTCTCTCTCTCTCTCTCTTTTTATATATATATATATATATATATATATATATATATATATATATATATATAAATAAATAAATATATATATATATATATATATATATATATATATATATATATATATATATATATATACTGTATATATATATATAAATAAATAAATAAATATATATATATATATATATATATATATATATATATATATATATATATATATATAAATCACACGGGAAAATGGAAACAACGGAGCATTCTTAGCTTTTGTCTTATTCCAAGATATCAGAGGCAACTGGATTATATGGACAGAGAGAGAGGCTTAGTTATACAGGGTGACCTTAAAAACATGAGTTCAGGGTCATAATGATGTCATCCACTAACCACACACCAACACACACGTAGAGGAGCTTAAGAGAAGGGGGGGTGACGTGACGACTAGTCAGGTCAGGTAAAAAATAAGGACCCACAAAACAACTATTCTACATCTAAATCAAAGGTTTTCAAAGCATTTTTAACCCTGGAACTGACCATCACTAAGGTTTATTGATTTTAATTCCTTAATCAAACTAGCTTCAACCAGAAGTCTTTCTGTGACACAAGATGATTTGAATACTTCTAAGCTTTTTTCCAAGCAATGGGGTGATTATTATTCCTAACATGAACGAACAAGGCACTGCTTTCAGATGCCGTTCTGATATTATACTTATGTTGTTTGATTCTGAGCTGCAGTGTTTTTCCTGTCTGACCTACATAATTACAATTACATTTGCTACATGGAATACAATAAACACTTCCATTTACATTCAAACTTGGGCTATTCCTTATTAACATATTGGTAATGGTTGAGCCATACTTGAATACAACATTAATATTTAGAAGCTTGAGGGACCGAACTAACGGGACAAATTCATTACGATAGGGCAGAGTCAAAATATTCTTAAGTGTAGGAACTTGTCTGGTTTGAGAGGAATGAAAAGATTTTTTAGCCCTTTTAAAACAACGATCAACAAACACAGAAGGGTACCCGAGTTTCTGTGGAATAGAACGAATGTGTTTCAATTCATCGTCAATAAATTCAGAGTCACAAATACGCAGACATCTTAAGAACATAGCAGAAAAAACTGACATTTTGGTAGACTCAAGGTGATTCGATAAAAAGTGAATGAAACTGTCTACCTGTGTGGGCTTTCTATATACCTTAAATTTATAGTTTTGGCCATTTCTCATGATAAGCATATCAAGAAATGGAAGGGATTCATTTATTTCTCTTTCAATTTTGAATGTGATACTAGGGACAATATTATTAAGCTTGTCTAAAAATTCCAAAGGGTCACTGTTTTTAGGCCAAAGACAAAGAACATCATCTACATATCTATACCAAGGAGGAATACAGTCCACTACATTGGGTAGTAATCTAGACTCAAAGAACTCCATATAAATACAGGCTAGAGGAGCAGAAAGACAATTACCCATGCTCATGCCAAATACTTGCTTGTAGAACTTCCCATTTGCACTAAACACATTGTCAGTTACGCATAACTCTATCAATTTCAGGAAAGTATCATGTTCAATAGTTAAATCTAGCAGTTGTAATTTATCTTTAAGAAATGAAAGTAAGTCTTTCACAGGTACTCTAGTGAACAGTGAATTTACATCAAAACTTATTAATTCGCAAGGTTCATTGTGTTTCTTGAGTTTATCAATTAAATCACTGCTATTGTGTATATGTGAATTAGATATTTGGCCTGTAAGAGGGGATAGCATCTTTACCAGCCACTTGGATAATTTGTAAGTAACAGAACCCACAGCACTCACGATAGGACGCAATGGATTGTTAAGCTTGTGTGTTTTGATCAATCCATACATATAAGGTAAAGTGGGATTGATTTGAGAGAGCTGTTTGATGAGATCGGGGTTCTTTTTCAATAACATCTTCATTTTGGAATTAGATAAATTATTAATATTTTCCAGGGGATCTTTCGTAAGCTCACAATACGTGCTTTCATCACTAACTAATGAATTCATCTTATCATTGTAGTCACTTTTATCCAAAATAACAATAGCATTAGACTTATCAGCCTTGGTAATATGGATACTCTTATTTCTTTTCAAGTTTATCAAGGCTGTTTCAAATCTTTTTGGAATGTTTGAAACAAATTTCCTATTTAAAACACTATGTATACAGCCTTTAGCTATGGAAATATCTTCATTTGTAACATCTGACGACTTATTCTTTTCCAGGTTGATTATACCTTTAGCAATAGTAAGCGGATTAACACACCGTTGAGTGATAGAAAACTTCCTACCAAAACCAAGAACAAGTTTCTCATTTGTCTGTAGATCATAAGATGATAAGTTTATGAACAAATTTGGATCACTCAATGTGGTCCAGTAACTCTCGTCAAACAGAGCATTAAATTTGGCATTTAACCTTCTTTTTTGGGCTTTGTCAGTTTCACTAAGAAGTTGATATACAAAATCACGAATGATGTGCCACTTATCAACACAAACACTGTTTTGCATAAGTATTTTACACTGAACACTGTGTTTGAAGGCTAATTTCACACTATCACTTGAACTCTTGATAAGGGAATCTAGCAACACCTTATCCAACTCAGAGAATGCTTGATTGTCCAGATTTCGTAGTCTACTTGGAAGACAGGACTTGGGAACAATTTTATCATCTCTGCAATCTTTCAAAAACTTCAACTTGTTTTTGAGACTATGAGCCTTCAGCAAACTCTTCTTGTAGTTACGGTAGATGGGGCGAAGATGAGGATGTTGTTGACAGATTAAGGACACAGCGTAAGAGAGACGTGTAAGTTCCATATATATATATATCATGTAGATCCACAATGAAAAGCGTGGATAGGATAAATCTTGATAAAATCACACAGGGAAAAAGGAAACAAAGGAGCACCTTAGCTTTCGTCTTTATTCAAGACGAGAGAAGCTTAAGTACACAGGGTGACCTTACTAAACAGGAGGTCAGGTCATAAACATGACATCCACTAATCCGCAAACCAACACCACCACAAACACTAAAGGAGCTTAAAAGAAAGGGCGACGTAACTAGTCATGCTAAGTCAGGTAAAAAATATGGGACCCACTAATCATCTATCCTACATTAGAGAATTGCATTCTTTAAACCTTAGTGATGGTCAGTACAAAACTGATAATATGTTACGCAAATTTATTTGTCAGTGGCCCAAGGTTAAAAATGCTTTGAAAGCATGTAAGGTAGATGTAGGATAGATGATTAGTGGTTCTCATATTTTTTACCTGATTTGACATGACTAGTTATGTCGCCCTTTCTTATAAGTTCTTCTTATGTTTGCTGTGTAGTTGGTGTCTGGATTAGTGGATGTCATGTTTTTTGAACTGACCTTATGGTTAGTCAGGTCACCCTGTGTACATAAGCTCTCTATCAGTCTTTGTAATTAAGTTACCTCTGAAGATGTCTTGAATAAAGACGAAAGCTAAAGTTCTCCATTGTTTCTCTTTCCCTGTGTGATTTTATCAATATATATATATATATATATATATATATATATATATATATATATATATATATATATATATATATATATATATATATATATATATATATATATATATATATATATATATATATATATATTTGTAAATATATATATATATATATATACAACTCTTCAGCAACTCATAAATTGACATACATGAAGAAACACGTTAAATTAAAACACTCTAACTCAGGAAGATAAAAACAAATTATGAAAGAAGTTGTCAAGTTGTCCAACCGAATTTTTAACGAAAAAAGCTACAGCAATATATAACATATACTATAACTATTGACGAAGAAATTGCTTAATATGAATACAGTATATAATCTTACGTGACTAGGCATTCTGAATTTCTAGCACCACAAATCAATGAGAAGCTCGGTGAACATTCCATTCACATTAACTGATACATATAACAAACAAAAGTTTTATATAATATCTTGTATGGTAATGAGTACATATATTCTCATTCAAATTTTATCCAGACTACATTAGTATATTAAAACGAATTCCTAGAAACCCACATGCGTGTTTCAACTCCCCGCCAACGTAAACTCCGCCTACTTTGACGTCAAGAGTGGGCGCCTCATGTAACGTTAACGCTGGCCAATCAGAGACGATCTCTGGGCTAGTGGCGCCTCTGGTTGGCGGGGAGAAATTTCATTGAGAACTCTGCTGGGTTTTACCCCGTGTGCATGTGTAGCAGTTAGAGCAGATCACCGTCACCAGGTTTGAGGTCCGAGGGAAGAGCCACCGAGTTACAGCCCCTGACACGACTCACAGGAGGTAGTAAGATCGAAGGCTACACTAGACTTCTCAGGCGGCGGACTACCATCACATCAACGCTCCATTACCCATCAGGTAAGTTGCCGCGCCAAACACTTCACTCTCGTTTACGATAGACCAAGTACACTCACATGCGTGCACAATCTTTCAAGGATTATGGAATGTGAGGTGAAGCATTTGTAAATGACAAAATCTTGTAAAATTGTACTGTTAATAACACAAATACACAAAATAAATACCTGTACAAACGTAAACTGTGAATTCAATGTTTGGATACAATACGTAAATACATCAAACCGACACAACAGTTAACTAAGACATTGGTCATCGTAACGGAAAATAATAATATGAACGTAGAGGAATGACAGGAAGAGAACCTAACAAGGGTATGAGCTTCAAGTAAATATTTTAATGTGTCGAGTTGTTAGAATTACCGCGCCGTGAGTGCTTACAAGGTGTACAATACTAGGTAGGAAGTGTTAGGCAGTGTTGGATGGTGTTAGGCAGTGTCGAGCGGTGTCAGATGGTGCAGGGTGGTGTCAGTTGGTGAAGGGTGGTGTCAGGTAGTGTTGGGTGGTGTCAGATGGTGCTGGGTGGTGTCAGGTAGTGTTGGGTGGTGTCAGATGGTGCTGGGTGGTGTCAGGTAGTGTTGGGTGGTGTCAGATGGTGAAGGGTGGTGTCAGGTAGTGTTGGGTGGTGTCAGATGGTGAAGGGTGGTGTCAGGTAGTGTTGGGTGGTGTCAGATGGTGCTGGGTGGTGTCAGATGGTGAAGGGTGGTGTCAGGTAGTGTTGGGTGGTGTCAGGTAGTGCTGGGTGGTGTCAGATGGTGCTGGGTGGTGTCAGTTGGTGAAGGTGGTGTCAGGTAGTGTTGGGTGGTGTCAGATGGTGCTGGGTGGTGTCAGTTGGTGAAGGGTGGTGTCAGGTAGTGTTGGGTGGTGTCAGATGGTGAAGGGTGGTGTCAGGTAGTGTTGGGTGGTGTCAGGTAGTGCTGGGTGGTGTCAGATGGTGAAGGGTGGTGTCAGGTAGTGTTGGGTGGTGTCAGGTAGTGCTGGGTGGTGTCAGATGGTGCTGGGTGGTGTCAGGTAATGTTGGATAGTGTTAGACGGTGTTGGATAGTGTTAGACGGTGTTGGATAGTGTTAGACGGTGTTGGATAGTGTTAGACGGTGTTGAATGGTGTCAGATGGTACAGGTCTTCAGGTCATGTTTCAACTCCTGTACTGTATAATTCACTATACATGTACTGGTTTAGGAGTATAATGACAGTGTTTATCCATTTTTTGTCGTCTCGAGTTTTATTATATAAGTTAACGAGGCTCCGTAAGTCTTTGCTCAATGATGATTTGCTGACCAGACGTAAGAGGGTAATTGTTCGTCATGTGGTGGTGGGGGAGGGTTGTGGGTGAGGGTGTGGGAGGTGGGAGAATGTGACACCTTCGTTTACGCTAATTACTTCTCAACTGTAGATGTGTAGAGTGTTGAGTGTCTCCTTTAAGCTTCACGCAAACGTATCAGCTAAAAATGCGGCCTATTTACTCAGGGCGTTATATGCTTATTAGGTGAGCATGAATGTTAGTTGCCTTATTATTAACATCACCTTGAAAGCTTCATACCTTAACTTTTTCCTTAAATGAAGATACGAGAACGCATCTGTCATATCAGCTTTAGTGTAAAGATAGCGTCCAAAATGGTCACGACATTACACTGCGACTCTTTCTTTCCCCAATGGAAAAAAATATATTTTCTTAAGAACTTTTGAAAATCCTCCACTGTGTCGTAATTTAAGCCAATTAGATACATCACCAGTTCAGGGAAGATATAATGTACTAACCATTGAGAACTTACCATTGTGTCGTACCTTAGGTGAAGAACTAAGATACATTTTGTTCGTCTGATTAGTGTGAGAATTAAACGGGTACTTTAAGTGGACGAGATTCGCTCTCACTTCCGGTTAAGATGGAAGTCTTTTGTACAAACCTTCGTGAATTAGAAGATAAGTTTGTCCGCGTGGGCGGGAGTTGGAAAGTTCAGTGATTTGTTTGAATGTTAATGTGAGGGAAAAACATAACAGTAAGTTATTTTTGTTTATTATTCCTCGCAACGTCTTGATGATAGGAAGGTGATGGGAGGTATCAGTCGTGGCGTGGGTATTTTTGTTTGTTTGTTTACGTCTTTATGTCGCTGTATTTGTGTGTGTTGAGGCTAGAATTATGGATGGATGGGTGGTGGCAGGGAGTGTGTGGGAGTGGATGTTGAGGAGGCAGTGTGGTGTGACTGGTAGATAGTTAGTTAGTAGTTTATTGACAAAGTATAAATACAAAGTAAAATACATTTGTCCAACAAAATATTTTAAATCAAAACATAATATGTAAGGGACAATTTCAAACTTAACTATAGATTCCTAGTACCTCATGTACATAATTACATACAAGAGGTATGGATAGTCAGGAGGAGGAAGATAGCCATGGAAGGAGGAAGTGATATGGTGGTATGGATGGACATCTAGGAACAACGTAGATCTGTTTAGGGATGAGGATAAAGGAGGTGATGTGGAGGAAAACCTGAGATATAAGCTGAAGTGAAAAGTTTATGGAGGCCGTGTATAATTTTTCATATCTTGAATTAGAATATCCGCCTATCCTGACTAACCTACAATGTCTTTTTCCTCGTGAAACATTTTTTCAAGATGTTTCATTGTATACTAACACTACCAGAAGTATGAGTAATGCAACACAGCTATAACCAAATTTTATATTCATCCTTCTTTTGTCCTTGCGTGGTAAATAGGTAAGGACGATATTGGTCTCGTAAACAAATATTTACGTGTGAGAGAGAAATACATGAATAAACAGGAATAAAACAAATAGAAACATTGCATGAGTGAAAATTTTATTCATTTAATGACAATGATGAATAGGAAATGTTTACTGCTACATTAGTGTCGGACCTGAACCACGCCCAGAGGATGTGGTCAGCTGGTGCGTTTTAGCTCGTCATGGGCACGGGGATGTTATAATGTGATACTCTGGTGTGTGTGTGTATGTATGTATGTACGTATATGGGTGGCTGAAATGAAACTCGTAGCTTAAATCAACAAGATTAACCCATAGGCCTATTTAAATTTTCCAAAATGTTTTTAAATTTATGTTCACTCTTTTATTCGTTTCTAGAATATATCAGACTAAAGCATTATATAGCTACAGAATATGCCTATATGAGTTTAAACCTATGATCTATTTTTGTCAACCATATATTAAATACTCAGCGATTCTGCTCATGTTATATATATTTTTTTCAAACTAATTATAAATATCAATTGACTGACTAATGGTTAATTGAATTGAGACTAAAGAATTTTAATGCATGACTGACTAACTGATTGTCTGTAACAACTTTGTGTACAGTCTGTAGTGAAGTATTGTATGCCCAATTCTTGTCTAACCTTAGTATATGGTGATGCATCATTTATATCTAGTAAACAATGAAATTAACTACACCACCTTCAGGATTCAACACTGCGAAAAAGCGTGTTTCAGATTTTACATAATGCGGGTTTAGAACCAAAGAAATGTGTAAAAACTAATGTTATACGTTAGAAAAGTTTTAGTTTTACGTAATCTGGATTTATCTTCAGCATATATATATATATATATATATATATATAAAATATATATATATATATATATATATATATATATATATATATATATATATATATATATATATATATATATATACCCAATCTGTTTTACTTTTGATAATTTTGTTGACGTAATGCTGATTTAACGCCAGTATTTTACGTATTATAGTCATTGCTTCTTGTGATAGGTTTCAGGTTTACGTAATGCGGGTTTAACTCTGCTTTGCCAATTTCCAGGTTTACCTGATGCGATTTTTACTAAATTTATGACGTAGCAAAGAAATTTTATCTCCTGACGTTATTGGTTTCTTACAGACACCAGAGAAGAACTTGTCGTTTCAAACTCCTTAAAGACCCTCCATGGATCACTGGTACATTTTGATATCGACCGTCACTTGGTACCTGAGACACCACCAGCAGTGACGCAGGTAGAGCGACCTATTTACATGGTAGAGGGAAGCTGGAGCGAAGTTTGTCCCAATTACCTCACGGAATTGGTTTCGATTCAATTTCGGTGGGTTTTGAGGGAGACCGAACTAGGACATGGCGAAGGTAGGGGTGAGAAGGAGGAGGATGATGAAGAGAGAAACGTAGGAGGAATACAGGAGAGGATGCTACAACATAAGAAAAGAAAGATTAGGAGAAGAGCGCACGAGGAGAGGAAGAGACTAGGAAGAAGAGCAATAAGAAACGAAGAGATTTGGAGGTCGAGCGGAAAAAGATAAATTCAGCGGTGAAGGAAGGAGAAATCAGGAAGGAGAAGAAGGAAAGGTAGAAATTATGAGGGGGGGAGATTTGAATAGGGAAAGGCGAGAAAAGGGAGATGAGGAGGGAAAGAGAAATAAAGAGAGGAGTGATTGGTGGTGAGTTAGGGGAACTGAAGGAGGAAAAGTGAATAGAGGTAGTGGAGAGGAGAGAACGAGAAAAAGGGATGGAAGGAATAAATGGGGAGAAATAAGAGATAAAATGGAAAAAGGAAGGAACAAAAGACTAATGCAAAGCAAACATGTACTCTATTAATAATAATAATAGTAATAATAAGAGTAACAATAATCATAAAATAGTAATAATACGCCCACACACTGTATGCCTCCTACACACACACATATTACACCTTTTAACAAGTGTTTTATTATGCAAGTGTGTGTGTGTGTGTGTGTTTTAAGCGTCGATGTTTACATGAGAGTGAGAGATTCTGGTTAATGAGACACCCATAAGTCTAAATAGAAATGAAGACACGAAAACATGGGTTACATCCTCCTCTCTCTCTCTCTCTCTCTCTCTCTCTCTCTCTCTCTCTTTTCTACCATCAGTCTTTATTTAGCCATGACAGTCAGTCTATCACTGGCTAGGTCAGCACTGAGGTGATTCTTCTCTATTACGAAGCTGGACCCCTTGTATCTCTGAGAGAGAGGCGAGAGAAGAGAAAATGGTATTTATGTGTTTTTTGGAGAGATAGGAGAGATAAAGAATGTGTGTGTGTGTGTGTGTGTGTGTGCACACACACACACCTGACATCTCCCCACACACCATGTAGTTGAGAAGTCTACAAGAAGTCGTGGTTTTATTTACATTTGAACGATCTACAAAAATATAAACACGAGCGAGCGAGGAGTGGTCTTGTAACACCTCCTCTCTTGTTTATCTTCTCTGTTGGTATCTTTCTATCTATTTATTCATATATCTATATGTCTGTGTAATCTGTTTATACCTCTGGCAATATCTCCTGCTCTCTCTCTATCCATCCATAGTTTCATCTATTCATCCACCATATACTGTATACCTAGAGGTTTATGCAAATTATTCGCAGCTATAGCCAATGAACTGTATAGTTACCGTGGATACACTTTGTACATAATTATTTTCGTCAGTAGGACTGAGATAGTTACTCCTGGTCTAACACCGACAGGCAAAGTCGACAGTCTGGGTCCGGATTCACAGTTTATATGTCAATTCTTTTCTTGTTATTGGTGTCAAAATGTGAACTTACTGCAATTTTGAGCTATAACGTAGGTGATATGGTTAGATGTGTTCTAACATCTCTACCAACAATTTAGGATTAACTTACGAACTGTGGGAATTCTAGGTTTAAGAATATGTCAGTTATTTTAAAAATGACGCAGCTACTTAGGTAGAGTCTCAGTGTAATTTTGAGGCCATGTTGGACGTTCTTTTCAGGATTGGATGTTAGTTTAGCCAATGAGATGTGGTCTGATATCTTCAGTTACTTGAAAATTTGAACGTGTGAACCGAAAATCCATTGTCAGGTAGACACCAGTCAGTTTGAGCGAGACGTTTAATTAATGTAGAGTTTCAGTATAATAGTGAGGCCATTTTAAATTATTTTGTGTTTTAGCTTAAATGAGCCAATTGAATGTGATATCACAATTCTAACCACAAAGACAAACTGATGTAAGAGCCATGGAGCATCTAGATCACGCCAGGCAATGTTTATGGAAAATGGTCTCATTCTTAATGTAATCTCGCTGTACTCTGAGGCCCAGGGCTGTGAAGGAGTGTAGGGGAGAGGCTTACTGTGAGAGTTCAGTAAAGAGACGAGTGAAACGTTGAGGCAGAGGAGTTAAGGGAGTTGTGATGTATTTTTATGGGAGGTATAAATAGAGACTCTAAATAAACTGTTGTGAGGTATTGATGTAGAGACTCTAAATAAACTGAACTGTTGTGAGGTATTGATGTAGAGACTCTAAATGAACTCTAAATGAACTGTTGTGAGGTATTGATGTAGAGACTCTAAATGAACTGTTGTGAGGTATTGATGTAGAGACTCTAAATAAACTGTTGTGAGGTATTGATGTAGAGACTCTAAATGAACTGTTGTGAGGTATTGATGTAGAGACTCTAAATAAACTGTTGTGAGGTATTGATGTAGAGACTCTAAATGAACTGTTGTGAGGTATTGATGTAGAGACTCTAAATAAACTGTTGTGAGGTATTGATGTAGAGACTCTAAATAAACTGTTGTGAGGTATTGATGTAGAGACTCTAAATAAACTGTTGTGAGGTATTGATGTAGAGACTCTAAATGAACTGTTGTGAGGTATTGATGTAGAGACTCTAAATGAACTGTTGTGAGGTATTGATGTAGAGACTCTAAATGAACTGTTGTGAGGTATTGATGTAGAGACTCTAAATAAACTGTTGTGAGGTATTGATGTAGAGACTCTAAATGAACTGTTGTGAGGTATTGATGTAGAGACTCTAAATAAACTGTTGTGAGGTATTGATGTAGAGACTCTAAATAAACTGTTGTGAGGTATTGATGTAGAGACTCTAAATGAACTGTTGTGAGGTATTGATGTAGAGACTCTAAATGAACTGTTGTGAGGTATTGATGTAGAGACTCTAAATGAACTGTTGTGAGGTATTGATGTAGAGACTCTAAATGAACTGTTGTGAGGTATTGATGTAGAGACTCTAAATAAACTGTTGTGAGGTATTGATGTAGAGACTCTAAATGAACTGTTGTGAGGTATTGATGTAGAGACTCTAAATAAACTGTTGTGAGGTATTGATGTAGAGACTCTAAATAAACTGTTGTGAGGTATTGATGTAGAGACTCTAAATAAACTGTTGTGAGGTATTGATGTAGAGACTCTAAATAAACTGTTGTGAGGTATTGATGTAGAGAGACTAAATAAACTGTTGTGAGGTATTGATGTAGATACTCTAAATAAACTGTTGTGAGGTATTGATGTAGAAAGACTAAATGAACTGTTGTGACTAATTGCAAGGTTATGAGGTCAATTTTGAGAGGGCATTGTAAGGTGCAATAGCTATACCTGCTCACATGCACCGGGTTACACTCCACAATCTTAATTGTTGTTGTTACACAAAATATGATCCCTCAATTCTTTTTTACTTCCAACCCATATCACATCTCTTTACTCTCTATTTTTACTGCTAAACAAAACCATAACATCATTCCCTTCTTAATTTGAGCACCAGTAGTCATTCACCACCACGTCATTCACTATCATACCATCTCTAGACCACTACGTTATTCACTATCATGCCATCCCTACATCACCATGTCATTCACTATCATGCCATCCCTACACCACGTCTTTCACTATCATGTCATCCCTACATCACCATGTCATTCACTATCATGCCATCCCTACACCACGTCTTTTACTATCATGCCATCCCTACATCACCACGTCATTCACTATCATGCCATCCCTACACCACCACGTCTTTCACTATCATGCCATCCCTACACCATCACGTCATTCACTATCATGCCATCCCTACACCGCCACGTCTTTCAATATCATGCCATCCCTACATCACCGCGTCATTCACTATCATTTTATCCCTACACTACCACGTCATTCACTATCATATGCCATCCCTACGTCACCACGTCATTCACTATCATGCCATCCCTACGTCACCACGTCATTCACTATCATGCCATCCCTACACCACTACGTCATTCACTCCATGCCATTCCTACACCTCCACGTCTTTCACTATCATGCCATCCCTACACCACCACGTCATTCACTATCATGCCATCCCTACACCACCACGTCATTCACTATCATGCCATCCCTACACCACCACGTCATTCACTCTCATGCCATCCCTACACCACCACGTCATTCACTATCATGCCATCCCTACACCACCACGTCATTCACTATCATGCCATCCCTACACCACTACGTCATTCACTATCATGCCATCCCTGCACCACCACGTCATTCACTATCATGCCATCCCTACACCACTACGTCATTCACTATCATGCCATCCTACACCACTACGTCATTCACTATCATGCCATCCCTACACCACCACGTCATTCACTATCATGCCATCCCTACACCACTACGTCATTCACTATCATGCCATCCCTACACCACCACGTCATTCACTCTCATGCCATCCCTACACCACCACGTCATTCACTATCATGCCATCCCTACACCACTACGTCATTCACTATCATGCCATCCCTACACCGTGCAAAATCCCTGAAGTCGAACCTCATCACCATTCTCCTCCTTTATTCATCACCATCCTCGATTCAGATACTCCCTTCTATAACACACTAACCTAACCCAGTCCTAACCTAACCTAACCCAGTCCTAACCTAACCTAACCCAGTCCTAACCTAACCTAACCCAGTTCTAACCTAACCCAGTCCTAACCCAGTCCTAACCTAACCTACAATTCTTTAAGTTATCGGGGTTATATCCACCTCTTTATCACACAACTAATCATGATTATATATTTTCGCTATTCTTTTCCATGGGTTTGTTTACCTTGAGTACGAGCGAGTCTCTCCCTCCCTCCAGCATTGTCCCTCCACAAGGCTTGGTGTCACGTGTGCTCTCCTCCAGTGTAGTCTATCACAGCGTTAAGGGGATTGTGAAATAGTGAAGGTAAGAGATTAAGTGAGTGGTTGTGAGGTAGACAGTGGGGGAGAGATATTAACTACAAGGTTTGAGGTAGATTACAGGGTTGTGAGGTAGATTTTAAGGTAGATTACAGGGTTGTGAGGTAGATTTTAAAGTAGATTACAAGGTTGTGAAGAAGGTTTTAAGGTAAATTGCAGGGTTGTGAGGAAGATTTTGAGGTAGATTATAAGCTTGTGAGGAAGATTTCTGAGGTCACGAGGTGGTATAGTCCCAACGCCTGGTTACATGCTGGACTTATGGTACTACAACAGACCAGGTGTTAATTATAATACCAGTAATAACACCACTACCTCCTCTCACACGTTTATGATCAATACTATGTGTAAATAATAATAATAAACGGTTTATTAATAGAGTTGCAGACGGTGGCTGAAAATATACAAACTTACATTTGATTTAGACATAATGATATGCATTGAATACATTTACAGGGCTGTACAGTACATAAATCAGGAGTTGTTTGTTATTTTAACAATAGATGGGATGGTGCTATTCTTATATCTATCGGTGCGGGCTCTTATGGGCTGAATTTTGTTGTTGTGGCGGACTGCGCGAGGTGGGTGGGGGGCTGCCGGTGGCAGGAGGTGGCGATAACGAGGATGGCGCAGTAGTCCACTGCCAAACCTTGCTAGTGCTTGGTGGTGGAGGTCTCTGAGGGATGGCATTTCCAGGGTGGAGAGAGCGTTGATGTAGCCGGAGTAGTCTGCGCCGAGCACGATTCTGCAGGCCCTTTTCTGTACCTTCTCTAGCCGACGTTGTTGGGTGGAGTTGAGAGAAGACGACTAGGCTGGTGACGCATACGTTAGTTTGGGGAGAATAAAGGAGTTGTAGATAGTCCTCAGCTCTGGCGTGGGTGTCCCAAGTGGCCTAAGTCGTCGTAGCTTGTAGAGTCGGTGCGAGGCTGCCTTGATTGTGTTGTTTACATGGGCCTTTCAGTCCAGTTTGTGGTCTATGGTAACACCCAGGAGTTTGGCAGACTGCACTAACTGGAGAGGATGGGCACCCAATGTGACTGCTGGAACTTGCACTGGAGTGGTGGCGGTATTGATGTGCATGACTACGGTTTTGGTGTAGTTGATGGTGACCGTGTTCTCCGTAATCTATGCCTGTAGCCTGTCCAGGGTGCCCTGTAACGATGAGTAGTCTGGTGCGGTGTTGTCCATTGTAACCCCCACAGTGCAGTCCTCCACTACTTCCACCTGTGAGGAGTGTCCGATAGAGCGTCGTTGATGAGGATGAGGAAACACATTGGTCCCATCTTGGTCTCCTGGGGAACATCACAGGTGAGGAGACAAAACCCTGATACCTCACTGCCTGACAACGTCCACTCAAGAAATCAGTGAGCCATGAGACCAGGTTGGTGGGCAGCCCTAGTGCAATGGCCTTGTTGATAACAGTGCAGTGATCAACAAGGTCAAAAGCCTTCCTCAAGTCAACAAGGGCAACGGCCAGTGATGTCTTACGTTTCTGCAGGTTTTTGTGCAGGAAATCCAGAAAACTAACGAAGCAGTGTGATGTAGAAGAGGTCCTCATATTGCCAAATTGCTGTGGATCAATTGACTAATAGATTCTAGCAAATGCCCACTCAAAAACAAAGTCTTCACAGAGTAGACTGGGTATGGCAACTGGCCTGAGGTCGTTAGGGGACTGTGGGGTGGTGACCTTGGGGATAGGGGTGACAATTGCAGTTTTCCATTCATTAGGGCATTTGCTTTGTCTGAGGGATGCATTAATAATAGAACACAGGGGGTTGGCAAGTTCGACTGCAAACTCCTTGTATATTTTGATTGGGAGGTCAATTGGGGTCGTGGAGCGTTTGGATTTAAATTTCAGGAGTTTGTTGGCGATTTCAAATGGTTGAACACTGGGAGGGGGAGGGGGAAGGTAAGTAAGCCGGGAGGAGAGTGAGGTCAAGACTGGGTAGGGTATGACATATGGTAGCAAAGTGGTTATTAATTATCTCAGCTGCCTCCTCACTAGGTAAATGTGAGATGAAAGGAAGTATGGGAGACTGACGGTTAAGACCACAGAGATCTTTTACCTTGGAGTACCACTGACCGATGCCGACTTTCTTGAGGCCGTGCACTTTCCTGAGATAATAAGACTTCTTGGCTGACTTGATTTCCCTGATTAACTGGTTACGTAGATTTTTGTACAGACGGTTGTTGGTGTAGGATGCGTTGCGCTGCTCAATTATTCTTTTGATACGGGGTGTGATCCACGGAACATCATCGGGGTGGATCCTCAGTGCCTTGGCTGGAAAGAAGTGGTGGTAGGCTTTGGTTATAGTGTCCAGGTAATTATCCCACTTGTTCTGCACATCGTCTAATGTGATCACTTCAGTCCAGGGATACCCATTGTCCGAAACGCCGCATGGCAGAGTCAGGGGTAGGTCGGTAAGTCCTGGTGGCAACTGGAGGTCGTGAGATGGTAGGTGTAGGTGACCACAATAGAGACAGGTGGGGGCTGCGCCCCATGGGAGGCAGCGGCTGGGGGTAGTGGTTGCCGAGATCAGTCATGATGAGGTCCAGGGTGGCATTCCCATGTGTAGGAAAGTCAACTATTTGTGCAAGGTGGAGGTATTGGGTGATGTTGCTGATGTCTAACTCATTAAAGTCACCGCATATCACCAGTTTAGCACATGGAAATCTGGATCTCAGGGAGTCAGCAGTGTCTATTATATGAGTAATCAGTACATTGGCGGTGTGTGTGTGTGTGTATAATAATAATAATAATAATAATAATAATAATAATAATAATAATTAAATTTTTTTTGAAAGAACATAGCAGCCAAAACGCTGATATTATACAACGAGCAGAGGTGGCAATACATGTAGTTAAATTGGGGAGTGGGTTTCGAGTACAAGAAGATAGGAGACATGGTGTGAACATAGATTAACTACAGATCAGTTAGTGGGGGAGCCAGTCCCATAAACTGCTTTGTGACTTGATAGTGGCGCCAACAAAGTCTTTCCCAAGGTCCGATCTTACGTTTGTGTTAAGGGCAGGCCTGACCGCTCCCTCTGTCTGTCCCTCAGGGTTCTCATAGTCTGTAGTTGTTTCACACACCCATCACGTAGTTCTGGTAGGTCCTTCAGCTCAGCTCTTATTCCACATCTGATGTAGTTAGGAATTCTCATTTCTCACCTGGTAGAATTAGGAGTCCTCATAGTTACTATCTCTTCTGATGTGTTTGTGAGGTGGTGGGTGGTAGGCGGTGAGGGCGATATGGACCGTGACCATCGCCCACCGGACACTTACTCCTCACTGTCTAACACTTGTTTTCATTTCCTTTGAGCCCTGGCAGCTGCATCCATGGTCAAAATAGGCTGCGGCCGCATCAGCAAAAGCAGCGCCTAGTACGTTTTCATTATGGGAACTGAAGACGATGTGTGTGTGTGTATGTCAGTGGCTTACTGTGGTTGCACTGATGAGGCATGCAGAACACCACATATTTTTTTTATTTTTTATCATATTCGTCACTTATCAGCTTACTAGCCGCTTGGACGGTCTATCCAGTGTTAGTACAGGAGGAAACCGGGAGCCGGGAACCTGTGGTGTTTGGTAGTGCGGGTCACACTGGATAACTCCCTTCTCACCTGTGTCCGGGCCGCGATTTTTTTTTTCTGAGGGCTTCTGTATTTTACAACACGCGGCATGGTCGCAGTGTTTGAAGCGCGTTAGGTTGGTATTTTTTTTTCTATCCGGGAATCAGTTGAAGGTATGGGTTTGGAAGAGAGTGGTGGCACTGGTTAGGTGAGGTAGGGTTAGTTTGGCTTAGTAATTCTTCTAGTTGGATGATCGTCTCTTATTCTCTCTTTCTTACGGAGTGTACAGTGGTGCCGCGCTTCAAACACTGCGACGGTGCCTCTTGTTCTAAAATACTGAAGACCTCAGGAAAAAAAAATCGGCGGCCGAGGCTCGGTGGTACAGCATTACCCCTGTACCACCAACAGTTATCAAATATGAAGTAGGATATGGCCTTTCTCTAAATAAGGGTTGTCGAGCTTTTATAAACACCTAATTTCTTAAATTATATCAGTGGCATCTGACAAAGTATCTATCACAAATTATTAAATATGGGTGCAAAAATACCTACGGCAAATGAATATTAAGCTTTCAGTGTGATCGACAGTAATTTAGAAATAAAGTAGTTTAAAAAAATGACTGGGCATCATGCACAACGCTGGCCCTCTGTAAAGTTGCCAATGATCTTATTGCTGAACATTTAAATAATTTGTAATTATTTTTATTTTTATGATCCGATTATTATTTCAAGTTAAACAGAAAACTGAATAACTTTCCCAAGTAAAAAAACTATAACTGAAAGCGGACCGTAGGATTATTTAGAAATATTAAAAATAATAATATGGACCAGTTTTGTCCAGCTGACGGAGAGTCGCCGCCAGTCTACATAGCCTCTCGACAAGTGAATGCAGTTTTCAATGTGCATGCATTTGTGCCCATTACATTTACAGAAACCTTATTAAACAGCCAATCTTATGGAACAACTCCTAGGTAATACAATATCACCGTATAACATAAGACTTCATGTTTATTAAGGGAAAAAATATGAAATTTGACTAAATTAGTTCAAATTCCTTATGCTCCAATACAATAAAGTTCATTTTAGCATTTTATTGATAGAATGGTTACGTCTATATGTCCATTGAGGGTATGCGGCTTATCCTTTTGCATGCGCTGAGGGACTCTGAGTCTCCTCGACTTTCCTGAGTGAAAACTGTGAAGACTAAAATTAAATCTGCATTATTGAAGATACTGTTTAAAAATATTATTTGCTTTCTACTAGGCATGCAATGCCTGCCTTGCATTCATTAAGAATACGCCACTGGTGTGTGTGTGTGTGTGTGTGTGTGTGACAGGGAGCAATCTTGAAAATTATTTTACCTCAAGTGCTAAAGTCTCCCTGTATAAACTATTCACTCCATAGGAAAGTTCAAAATACAAAGAAAAAAAACATTCTAACGATACATATATAAATAAGCTGTTGTACGAAAGTTTGAAGGAAGGAAAATTTTTTATTCATTTGTAAGAAAGTTAGGAGTAAGAGTATGGACAGATTACCAAGAAAAATTTAATAAACTCTCCAAAGATATGAGTTAGTTATGGAGATTAAAGATAAGTTGAAGACTATTTGTTTTAATGTTTCAGAGAAGAATTGTTTGGGGATGAGGAAGGAGTAGGGAGGGGGTGTGTTGTGTAATGGGAGAGAGGTGGGAAAGGGAGATGTGATCATTAGGTAAAAAGGAAGAATTTCTTTTTGTCACCTATATGGAGTATGTGCTTAGTTGGTGAAATAATAAAACAAAACAAACATACTGAACAACACAACATCAACACAGGGCCTCAATCCTGGTTGCCCTGTATGTTACTTCCATAATATAGTAATTTCGTAATTTGTGTATCTTAAAAAAAATTATTTCATGTCATAAGAGTCTTTTTTCCTGATAGAGATTTTCCCGAGGAGTTTTCATTGCTGTTCTTGCGTATGTAACCCTGTGTCTGTCTTGTTTATAGCGCGTGAGGGAAGTTTATCTCAAGGGCGGGTTAACACAGCAAATGACCTAAAGATGACCATTAAGAGTTTCCTTCGTCATTTCTGCTTCTTGCTTCTCTATTCATTTAATACTATATTTTAAACATTAACCGAAATCTCATTAATAAATCCGGGTTATGCGTGCTTGAGCGTGAAGTTTTTGATAATTACAAGATCATCATTAAGTTCTATTCTGTGCATTTCTATTCATAATTTTTCGTCTTACTGAACATGTTTTTCTATTCTTGGCCTCAGCGATTTCAGGCCTTCAGTACAAATGAGGATTTAGTTTATCTTGGGAATTACAATGTTTCACGTGTGCAGGGTCGAGACAGACGATGACTAAAACCGGGTTAGGTTGTGGCGGCTTATAATTAGGCAGGAGAGAGGTCTGAGGGGCCGGGGTGGTAATACCCAGAGTGGCGACGAGCAGGAGGGAGCCACTGTTTGTGTACACCTTGTAGCTTTTACTACGTATTTTGTGCACACGTTGATTTGTGCGTTTAAAGGGAGGCTATGTACACACACACACACACACACACACACACATACACACAACAAAAACAAACTCAGACATAGATTACGTTGCAAACAGAGAAACTGGCACCCCCTCCGAGGAAACTCATTCTTCATTATCACTAATTAATAGCTAAGACACAAAGCAATTATTAGATTAAAGGTATGGCGCCACCCCTCTACCCTAAACTTACAAACAACAGCTAAAAAAAGAAAGACTGAAGTTGTATAGTCTAAAGATAACAAAAAAAGTACCTAACAGCGTCACAGAAACTGTACCAAAGGTTCAATCAGTGTTCTAGGGGGGAGGAGGGAGGGGCTATCTTGAAGGCTGATACACCTCTCCCTTCTTCCACGCATCTCTACACCCATAATATAGTGTTCCCTCGTGTTTTCTTATTTTGCCAACCCTCTTGTGTTTGATTTTAAGCGCCTCCTCCTCCTCATCCTCCCCTACATCTTCTCCTTCCTCCTTCTCTTCCTCCTTCGCTTCCTTCAATCTGTTCCTTTACCTCCTCTTTCTCTTTCTCCTTCTCTTCCTTTTTCTCTTTCTCGTCTCTAATCTCTTCCTTCTTCTCTTTTTTCCTTTCTACTCTTCTCCTTCCTCTACCTCTTTACTCAATATTTTCTTTCAAATCTCTTTTATTCTCTCCTCTTTTACCACCACCCTCTTCCTGAATGCATTACCCATTTTCTTAATTTTCTCCTGTCCTTCATTTTCCTTCACTTCCTCCTCCTACCCTGTCTGTTTTTTTTCTTATTCATCATTTTCATCCTCTTCTTCCTTTATTTTTTCCTCCTCGTCATCCTAATTTCCTTGTTTATCGTGTTAATTTTTATACCTCCCTTTCCCCATCGTCTTTTTATCCTTTTTTCATTTCTTATTACTACTCTTTATCCCCCTCTACCATTTCCTACTTCCTTCGGCCTTAACATTCCCCCTTCCCGGCAATCCGTCCTTTTCATTTCATTCCTCATTGCCTACAGTTGCTCTCTTTCTAGTCTACGAGTCTCCAACATCCACTCACCCCTCTTTCAATCTCAATGTAACAATCTGTTTTAATCCTGCAGTATCCCCTTATTCACACACACACACACACACGCACACACACACAACATCCTTGACCATCGGAGGGTCAAGACCTATCAGGCGCTGCTGCGCAGTGGCCCCCTTTGGCCATGTTCGGCCCCATTCCTCAAGTCCCACCCCACCGACCAATCCTCACCACCTGGATATCAACATAATCAAAGTGACAATTTCGTTTCCGAAAGATGTGGAATCAGTGTTGAACAGTGATGGACAGTGTTTAAGCCAGTGAATTCAGCAATAGACAGTACCAGTGAGAGCAGTCAGTAACCCACCAGCGATATAAGCACCCCTGGGAACCGACCACTATCTTCTGACCAGGAGGTGCTAATCACTCAACCATGGGAACAACAGTGGGTCGGCTTTACACCTGACTACGAGATAACACAGCACCACTTAGCAGAGAGTGAGGTACTTTGACTCCACCCCACACCACCCGGTGTCTCCATGACCACGTGAGGTCCTTCATCTCAACACCTACAGACGAGTAACTGCACCTCGTGAAAGCCACACCACCTGGTGTCTCCATGACCACATAAGGTCCTTCATATCAACACCTATGGACGAGTTACTGCACCACGTGAACACCACACCACCCGATGTCTCCATGACCACGTGAGGTCCTTCATATCAACACCTACGGACAAGTTACTGCACTTAGTGAAAGCCACACCACACGGTGTCTCCATGACCATATGAGGTTCTTCAAAACAACTCCTTCGGACGAGTTACTTAACCACGAGGCCTATGTGACCTCACACAGTATGGCAAGAGATCAGCCTGGGCCATCAACTGTAAACTATAATAATTTGTATGTTCAATTCATGTTCCTTCTCATTTCAGTAATGAAAGTTTTTGTTAAACTACCCACCCACCCCATGTCTTTGTTTGTAATAAGTCATTTCTGTCTAAAGTATATTTTCAATCTTCGGGCTGCAGAACTTTTTTAATAAACTGTTAATTATTTTTATTATTATTATTATTATTATTATCACACACACACACACACACACACACACACACATGTAAACAACACTATCAAGGCAACCTCGTAATGACTCCACATGCTACGACGACTCAAGTCACTTGGGGCACCCACGCCAGAGCTAAGGACTATCTGCAACGCATTTATACTCCCCAAATTAACGTATGCGTCACCAGCCTGGTCTTCTTCTCTCAACTCTACCCAACAACGTCAGCTAGAGAACTCTTACTCCTCTCCATTGTAATCCCAGAACTCTTACTCCTTCTCCCTACTGTAATCCCAGAACTCTTACTCCTTCTCTCCATTGTAATCCCAGAACTCTTACTCCTTCTCTCCACTGTAATCCCAGAACTCTTACTCCTTCTCTCCATTGTAATTCCAGAACTCTTACTCTTTCTCTCCACTGTAATCCCAGAACTCTTACTCCTTCTCTCCACTGTAATCCCAGAACTCTTACTCCTTCTCTCCATTGTAATCCCAGAACTCTTACTCCTTCTCCCTACTGTAATCCCAGAACTCTTACTCCTTCTCTCCATTGTAATCCCAGTAATCCCAGAACTCTTACTCCTTCTCTCCATTGTAATCCCAGAACTCTTACTCCTTGTGTCCATTGTAATCCCAGAACTCTTACTCCTTCTCCCCACTGTAATCCCAGAACTCTTTTCCTTCCCTCCATTGTAATCCCAGAACTCTTACTCCTTCTCTCCATTGTAATCCCAGAACTCTTACTCCTTCTCCACTGTAATCCCAGAACTCTTACTCCTTCTGTCCATTGTAATCCCAGAACTCTTACTCCTTCTCCCCACTGTAATCCCAGAACTCTTTTCCTTCCCTCCATTGTAATCCCAGAACTCTTACTCCTTCTCTCTGCTTTTTTGTTACCCCTTTTCAACACATGACTTGGCTCCCCTACTTCCCTTCTCACACACTCTCCTGAACACCACCTCCTATTTCAACCTCACGGTAACCTCTTATTTGAACCCCATGGCAACCTCTTATTTCAACCTTATTTTCTGTTCTCTACTTAGTACACCTCTACCCTTATTTTAAATCCACCCCATCTCAAGGCTCTCTCTCTCTCTCTCTCTCTCTCTCTCTCTCTCTCTCTCTCTCTCTCGTGCCTTAAACGTAAGATGATTTAGTGAACAAAACTCTTGGTTAAGGAAGACTTATGACGGCATCCCAGCAGCCGTGTCAGGTCCGCATTCACAGAGATTCCGTAAGGTAGTTTTATCCCTTAACTGGTGCTCAGTGAACGTATAGAGACAACTTAAACTCTCGGCGTGATATTGATGTCATTTTGAGCGCTATATTTGTGTTACAGATTGAGACAGCCAATTTGTTGCGGTCTTATATCTCCAGTTATGAGGAAAATTCAACTTAAGAATCTTTGAGGATTTGGGTCCAGGGTTTGGGTAGATCCTCTGGGACTAAGACGTTAATAAAGTGGGAAAAGTTTTGTAGCTTTCCATTTTTTTCCAAGGTATGGATACAGGTGTGTATTATGTGTCACTTTTAAAGATACATACAGGGTTTAAAGGGTGAAAGTAGGTATTTATACGTCATGGAAACCTATCAAAGACATATACAGGCAATGAAAGTGGATACATACTATACTCACAAACCTGCATAGGTAAGTATGCAGACGCACAAGCATCTGCAGCACATACAAAAAACACACGCACACACACACACACACACACACACACACACACACAATAACGATATAAGCTACACGCCTTAACATTTCTTTTTCCTGCCTTAATATATTTACCAGACTCAACATTTACCCCGGGAATCAACAAATTACAGAATTAGTTTCGTACGCAGTTAAAAGTCTGACGACTGTCTTAAACTTCCCCATTACTTCTGATACATATGTTTACTCCCAACCCGTCGTAAATGTAGACATTCAACACTAAAAGAACAAAAATAGACCCACATAGACCCACAACTCTGTTCAGGTAGTTCCAGGAGTTTTAAATAAGTCAACATTAGTCGAGTCAGCTGGATTTATCTCGCAGCTTCAGACAGGAAAGATATGCTTTTCCCTCCGTTTTGAAAGTTGAAAATTTTTTTTCCCGCCAATTCTCTCTGCAAAGATGTTTATCCTCCTGTTCCCATAGTCGATTTAATTATTCTCAGGAATGATGGTGTCGGCTTTCTTTTTCTACTATCAGTATGATAAGATTTCTGAAAAACCTTAATGTTCTCTACTATGGCCCAATTATACTTCTTATGCTGATCTCATCGTATATTGAGGCACTTGAGATGCTCACTACTGCTGCTGAGCATCTCAGACGTCTTCTGTTACCTTTAGAGTGAGGCAGATCTGTGTTCTTACTTCAACGGCTTACAATTCTTGTATTAAATGGAAAGTATGTTGGGTTGCGTCGCCTCTCTTCGCAGTCTTACGGTCGATGACTAGAGGTTTGCAGACATAGTTGTGGGAAGGTGTTTGGAGTACAGTTCTGAAGCAAGGAGGAAAATCAAGTGTTTAATCCCTGTTTCGATTAACCCTTTGTAGGGCAGCGGCGGACTTAGGTATGTTATTCTGGCTAACGCCAGACGATTTTCTTCAACTAGGAGACACATGCTCTATAAAGGGTTAAAGATTAATTGAATGATACTGATAAATGTGTCCATACACGGGACTAGAATATCACGTTTCTGAAAAGATTCTTGGGCGTGGTCCACAGCACATGGGTCAGTAAACGCCTGAGTTTAGCTTATAAATAATATCCTGGACTCGTCCAACAAAAACATTGGTAAATGTCGGCATTCAAGCAGGTAGTTCCTGGTAGCACTAGGTCAGTCAGTTGTGTTGAGAGACATGTGGGGGGGTGTGGCAGGAGGGCCGTTGGGTGGGAGGTGACACAGGGTCTGGAGAATAAGTGTGAATGCCGAAATGCCCTTCTACTTATCATTATTTTTTATGGAAATAAGTTTACCATTGTTGGCATATACAATGTATCATCCTCTACCAAAATTATGTCCATCTACTTACATGTATGACACGTCCACTAACAATGCTTAACATCTGAAGGGGACTCGTCTTTCAGAACCTTTATCAAAGACAGTGGTTTTCTCTACCTGCCTTTCCAACGCCATTACACCTTTTCACATATCCGTTGAGACATTGTTACATAACTACACCTTTTCACATATCCGTTGAGACATTGTTACATAACTATTTGACAAATTTCACATAACCGAATGACAGAACACATATCGAATGGCAATCTAAAATAACTGTTCGTTCATACTAACGGAAGTGATTGACATAAGTTATGAAGTTGAAAGACGTGAACAATAAACCGACAGTCTACATATAGTTTGAGACTGTAACAATTGGAGAAAGACATACCACCAACAGTTATTTTAGAGTGTCATTCGATATGTGTTCTGTCATTCGGTTATGAAATTTGTCAAATAGTTATGTAACAATGTCTCAACGGATATGTGAAAAGGTGTATTACATCTCACCAAAACCTCTTCAAAGAACCCGTCCCAGGGCGGAGGCGGTTTTTCTCTCTGTCCACCTTTTGGTTAAATGATCTGTGAGAGAACGTTGCGGGCCATTCCGTTAATTAAGTGGAGCATGAATATAAATGACTATGGGAAGTTGTACTCAGAGAGGGGGTTTAGTCCGCCTTACTGATGATGCGGGGACGATGTTGATGGTATACACACACACACACGCTACTACTACTTACTACTACTACTTTGCTGTCACTCGGAATCGAGTATGACGATCATCCAGCTAAGGTAAAATTATATGGGTTATTAGGGATGTCACCTAGGTTAGTGAGTTTTGAGGTGACTTAAGAGCCTGATACAGGACCGGCAGCGTCGTCGACATTCAATGCACATGTGGAGGGCTCCATCTACTGTGGGAGGGGCGGTGGCAGCGTCTTTCCGACGCTGGCGCTTATCTGCCTCGGTTTGCAGTCGGGGCGACTCGATAGTATTGACACCTTCCCGTGTGGTGCTCCTCCAAGCGTTACGATGGGGAGTAATCGACTCCCAGGTGAGAGGGTCGATTTGGCACCTTTTCAGGTTTGTCTTAAAACTATCTTTATACCTTTTCAATTGCCCGCCAGAGTTACGTTTACTATTCGTTAGGTGACTGAAAAGTAGCTGCTTTGGCAGTCTACTGTCGTTCATGCGGGTAACATGGCCAGTCCAACGTAGTTGTTCATGGACAATGGTAGCTTCAATGCTCCTACAGTTGGTGTCAGCAAGAATGCTGGCATTTGTTCTCTTGTTTTCCCAGCGAACTCGGAGGATGGAATGTAGACTACGTTGGTGAAAGTTTTCTAGTGCCTTGAGGTGCCTCCTGTATGTGACCCATGTCTCACTGCCATATTGTAGGGTGGGCAGGACCACTGCTCGATATACGTGCAACTTTTTGGATAATTTCAGCCTTACAGCTGAAGACACGATTTCGGAGTCCGCCCACGGCTTGAGATGCACATCTCATCCGATGCTGAATTTCTTTATCGATGTCTCCGGTGGTGGACAGGTGGGAACCGAGATACCGAAAGCGGACAACATTAGAGAGTGTAGTACCAGGGGCAGGTTAAAAGAGAATTTGAGTCTTAAGTACATTCACCTCGAGACCGAAGTGTGCCTACGCATCTGGAAAAGAGAGTTGGTGCCAGTACACACCCTTGTTTAACCCCTCTTTGGATGGGAAAGAACTCTGACTGGGTGCCGTTGTGCAGGACACTGTCATTCATGCCACCGTGAAGTTGCCTCACAATGGCGATCAATATTGGTGGGCTGAGGGTCCACCAGGGGGCTTCCCTGTTGACCGAGTCGAAGGCCTTGCTTCTCTGCACTTTTCCTGTATCTGACGGGCAGCAAAAATCATGTCAGTGGTGCCACGTGATGGTCTAGAACCACATTGAGATTCTGGGAGGAAGTTTTCCGCCTCAGGAAGAAGTCTGTTTAGGAGGACTCGGGCTATAATTTTGCCAGCTATGGAGAGCAGCGAGATCCTACGGTAGTTGCCATAATCTGACCGATCCCCCTTGTTCTTATAAATATTGACAATGGAGGCATCTTTAAAAGCTTGGGGGATTTTCTCCTTTTCCCATATGTTCTCCAGGAGATAGTGGAGACGGCTGGTAAGTAGAGGTCCTCCTGATTTATACACCTCGGCTGGGATTCTATCAGGGATGGAGGATAGCTGAGGTGGGTCAGCTCTGGATGCTGAGGGACCTGCTGTGTAGTCAGGACATCCACATCGGTGTTTTGGTTGAGCAATGAATGGTAGTGCTCTTTCCAGTGCTGAAGGAGGCCTTCGTCGTCTTTAATTATGCGGTTACCGTCAGATGAGCGAAGGGGGGCTATGCCACGAGTGACTGGCCAAAAAATGTTTTAGTGGAAATTAAAAATTTGCGCATCTTGTGCTGATCTGCAAGTTTTTGTTCTCCACATGCTTTATCATTAAACCAGTCGTTCTTTAGATTGCCAAGTTCCCGCTGGGTTGCCGCTTTCTTCTTGTGGAAGGTATTAGCTTTGGTCCGAGACTGAGGGTTGTTCTGCCAGTCGGTAAAAGCAGCACGTTTATTATCGATGTGTATTTTGATTGCCTCGTCATTTTCATCAAACCAGTCCTGGTGTATTCTTTTGAACTGGCCGAGATTCTCTCTGCAGGTCTTTGTCATAACAGTATTAAGCATATCCCATTCGGCACTGGGGTTCTCGTTGTTTGCTGTTGGGTTGTTTATCAGCCCATGTTCGAGCTGCTGTCTGAAAGCATGTGCTACCGTTGGATCCTCCAGACGCTTAGTATTAAAACCTCTTCTGGAGGCTTGCTGCCCTCGCCGTTTTGGGGCAACGTGAAGTGAGAGCTTGGATCTGACAAGTTGATGATCAGTGTCACAGTGGTCTGAGCCACGCATGGCACGGGTGTTGAGGACATCTCGGCGATCTCTTTCTCTGACAATGATGTAGTCAATGAGATGCCAGTGTTTGGATCGTGGGTGTTGCCACGATCTCTTGAACTTGTCGACCTGCCTAAACAAGTTATTGGTGATACTGAGGTTGTGAGCAGCACACTTGCTGAGAAGGGGTAGGCCATTGGGATTACACTTGCCTAGTCCATTTTCCCTATGCTTCCCTGCCAAATGTTAGCACCTCTGCCAACTCTGGCATTGAAGTCGCCAAGGAGCACAACCTTGTCTTCTCTGGGGATAGAGGTTAGCACTCTGTCGAGGTCGGCATAAAAGGCCTCCTTGATGTTATCCTCTGCATGCACTGATGAAGAAGGCTTGACGTGAGTAATTCAGTGTGACTCGAAGCGTCATGAGGCGCTCGTTGATCCCAATAGGCATTTCAATTGGCCTGTGTAGGATGTGTTGGCGGATGACAAAGCCAACTCCATAAATGCTGTTTCTCTCCGCAGCAGGCTTACCCTTCCAGAAGAAGGTCTAGCCAGACCCCCGTTCTGTGAGTTGGCTCTCACCTGGGAGCCGGGACTCACTGACCGCTGCTATGTCGATGTTATACCTAGCAAGCTCTTTTGCGACAAGGGCAGTTCTTCTTTCAGGACGCACATTTGTGCCAGTATCCAGAAGGGTCCTGACATTCCATACAGCAACCATAAGAGATTGTATGGTTTGTTTTTGTTTGGATCTATGATTTTGATTGTGTTTTCGACCGCATAAGGATGACCTTACTGGGTGCGGTTGCCCAGTCAGGTTGGGTTTTTAGGCAGGCTATGTTTAGGGCACCTTTTTTAGCCCCCTCCTTGTGTGGGGTGAGCAGAGTGGCTCCTCGTAAGGGCTGCTCAGTCTCACAGACAGGGCCGGATTGCACTGCTGCCTAGATCCCAGTGCATAAGCGACCATCTTATCTGTGTCGCCCATGTGCAGAGTTGTGACTAGAGACTCCCGGCAGTCATCTCTGCCTGTCCCCGTCGCCATAGGACTTTTGGGGGTTTAAGGGGTTTGATGATGGTGAGTGGTATGGTGAGCTGGGTGATGGTTGCGCGTTAGTTGATTTATGTGGTGAGACAGGAGCGCAGGCTGCAACCACACATCTTGGCTCTCCCTTTTCCTGATCCAGTGGTGCAAGTGTTGCAACGACTGGGGAGAGGGAGAGTTGCAATGGACTGCCGATAGCCCAGTTTGTTGGGTTTTGCCCTAGTAGCCTGTCCATCAGGCATTGCCTTCATCCGCCTGTGTAGTCGTTGGGTTTCCATGGTGGTCACCTCTTCCGCCTACACCGCCGTTGGGTCTTGTTGGAGCTCTGTAAGCATGTCTGCCTGATGCGGGGCTCCACCGCAGATTTTTCGTTCGGGGTTTATTACCGTAGCTTTTTATCTGCCAAGGTTACTCCGCAAGGCAGCGGGGCGGTGGTTGGTAAGTGCCAGGACGTGTCCACATGCCAGTGACCCTGTGCGCCATCCCTATGAGGCCCACTGCTACTCCGAGATTCCCTGCTGATCTAGCCTGAGCCCACGAGGCACCCAGTTACCGTGTGTTGCCACGAGGAGGCACAGCAGGAGTCTTGATGGTGAGGAGGCTGTGTTCTGGCAGGGGAGGACTTATGCAAGTTGCCTCCCTGTTCGCCACGAAGGCAAGCCAGCGGCGGCAGCTGAAAGCGAGACGAAGCAAGAAGTGCTTGCACCTTAACACTAACATAATTCTGCCACACTAGACGCATTTTACCACCCTGTGTAGTGTGCGCGACACACACACACACATACATACATACATACACACACACATACATACATACATACATACATACATACACCAACATGTCATGAGCAGAATGGAAACTAGCAGTTAGCAGTTACTAATGACGTAATGTAGGAAATCCTCGTGATTACCTTAGATCTCTGCTGCCAGCCGAGGTGATAGGAGGTTGCGGTGTGAGCTTCACTGGATGCGAGAGAGTATTGTTATAAGATTATTCCCCCCCCCCGAGCAAAGTGTGTGTTAGAGCTTGGATTATATCCGACCGGGAAGCCTGTTGATGTAAGTATCGTGTGAGGGACTGGCAGGGAGTAAAGGTATAGTTCACTTGGAGGTCTCTAGTTGTTTGTGGGGCCGATTAAGGGGCGGACGGAGTACTCACATTTTCCAATGCCGGACCATCGTCGGCATTAGCTGTAGGGTTCACCGTGTTAGATCTTTGATTTTATGTACTTAGGTATTGTCTGTGGCTGTACCACGCTATATGGCTGGGGAAGGTTAAGTTATGATTGATTTTTTTTAGGAATATTTTCATTATACACTTATGTCCTGGTAGGCTGTGTACCGAGTTATCTGTAGTTTATGGAGTATAGTATGTTACCAGTGTAGGTTGTTATAGTTGGTCCGTTTTCTCCGTAATTTGTGGGTATAGTATGGTACTAGCATATGTTAGGTTAGGTGGTATTATCTTTTGTATTGTCTGAGTATATTATGTTATATACTTGTCATACCAGGTGGCTAATTATGTTTGTTATGAGCCTGAAATTGAATGGACCTTGTCACGGTCGCCATTGTCATAAAGACATGTGACATTTTCTCCAGGTCACAGGTTCCTCCAAATTAATCTTTAAATACCCATTCAATTTCAGGATTATAATAAACGATGTGTAAATATGTCAAATATAATGCAGAATAATTCTAATTCACAACTCTAGAGGTATACATAACCCAATTCATATAGATTATGGTGTCTTACATTATAAGCAAGGGCACCCAACACAGAGAACCATAATTAGCCACCTGGCATGACAAATATATGACATAATATATTCAGACAATACAAATGATAATACCACCTAACCTAACATATACTGGTAACATACCCACAAACTACAGATAACTTATTATACCGCCTAACAGGACACAGCACTAGTACACACACACACACACACACACACACACATATATATATATATATATATATATATATATATATATATATATATATATATATATATATATATATATATATATATATATATATTACAAAACAAACAAACAGACAAACTTGCTCTCCAAACTACATACCAAGAAAAAACATTCCACCAGTTTGCCCCAGCGCTGGATCTGCCTCACACTATTAATAACGAGGATTTACTCTGTGGCCAGATAGTCCTTGTATGATGTCGCTTCTTGCAGTTCCTTGCCCAAAAGTCTGATATCCCTGTCCAAGAGACTGGAGTTCCTTGCCCAAGAGACTGGAGTTCCTTGCCCAAGAGACTGGAGTTCCTTGCCCAAGAGACTGGAGTTCCTTGCCCAAGGGACTAGAGTTCCTTGCCCAAGAAACTGGAGTTCCTTGCCCAAGAGACTGGAGTTCTTGCCCAAGAGAGACTGGAGTCCCTTGCCCAAGAGAGAGACTGGAGTCCCTTGCCCAAGAGAGACTGGAGTCCCTTGCCCAAGAGAGACTGGAGTCCCTTGCCCAAGAGAGACTGGAGTCCCTTGCCCAAGAGAGACTGGAGTCCCTTGCCCAAGAGAGACTGGAGTCCCTTGCCCAAGAGACTGGAGTTCCTTGCCCAAGAGACTGGAGTTCCTTGCCCCGGGAACTCGGTGTTGTAGGCTGATGAAGCAAGTTATTATATTTCAGTATTTTTCCACTGATGGTCGTACTGCCATCTGTGATAACATAAATTGGGTACTTATCATCGAACTATCTTTATTTCTGTTTATATCTCTCTCTTTCTACTTTCAGTTCTTCTGCTCAATCATCTCTCTCCCCACCCTTTCCTTCTCTTTCTTCTCCCCCTCTTTTCCTTCCCCTCTCCTTCACTTTCTCTCTCCTTTTCCTACCCCTCCTCATTTTGCTTCTAGCTTTTCCATCTTTCTTTTCTCCCTCCTTCCCTCTTCTTAATTGTCCTTACCCTCTTCCTTCCTTCCTTCCTTCCCCCTCTGTTCTCCCTCTACCTTCTATTCCTCCTCGTTATTCTCCTTTCCTGCTACTCATATTTTTCCACTTCTTTTCTCCTTTCCTCTTTCCTCCCGTATCTCCTCCTTTTCCGTACCTCCTTCCTTCTCCACACCCTTCTTCTCCCTTCTCCTCCTCGTCCTCATCGTCTTCCTTCTCTTTTTTTCTTTTTCTTTCTCCTTCTCCTCCTCCCTCCTCACGCTATACCTCACACGCAATACTACACAGCCCACGGACCAGGACTAACGCATCCTTGGCTCTGATAAAGAGAGAGGCTGTGTTAGGGAGAAGGAGGCTGTAACAGGAAGACTACATATGTTAGGGGAAGGGAAATTGTGACAGGGAGGAGAGAAGCTGGGACAGTTGGTTAGTTTTAGTGCTTAGGTTTTTATTTACGCCCCCTACATAGGGACGGTAGTCCTATATCCACAAGTAACTTGCCGTAGGGCAGCTGCACCCCAAGTTTTAGTCAAACTTGACTGCTAGTGGGTGTAAGGAAAAACACAGTGGAACTCACACCTCATAGAGTGTGCTAAGACAAGTGAGTGAAGTGATGATTTTCTAGAGCAGGCATTTTATTTGGTACAAAATTTTGAATATAACGGTAAAAGTGTACAAGACATTGGTAGTCAGGATGAATTTACTGAGTTCGTCAAAGATTTTGTTAAGTGGCAACAAGGAGCGAATTGGTCTGCACTCTGAGATGTAATGTTGTAGGCTGTGTTTTCTATATTTGTCACAAATTCGACACTGAGTAAATGCAAGGGAAGGATTTCTCATGAGTTCCCAAAATGGCCTATAGCCAAGGCTGATTCTAACGGCAACTACATCATTGAGCCGAGTCAGACATTTATTCCGGCCGTAATGATATTTTGTGTCCCAATATTTATTATAGTGGCGAACACTAACACCGGCATTTCGCTGTTTACTTCGTTCTTCGTTTATGTTTTTAAGAGCGGCTTTCTTGAGGAGCGTCTTGACGTGACCAGTAGTTATGGTTGAAGCGTCATCAGGGATAGTGTGTGCAGGTGGATTTTGCGGGGTTGTCTACATAGTCGTGTTTGTGGAGGCCAATATGGGATGGGAATCATGTAAAGTGGATAAGGAGGGTGTCCGTCTCCGCTCTTTTGAGGCAATGCTAGATTTGTCTCACCAGAGCCTGACAGACTGTGACAGTGGGAGGGAGGCTGTGACAGGAAGGAGGGAAGCTGTGACAGGTTGAAGTAAGCTGTGGCAGGGGGAACGGAGGCTGTGACAGGATGAAGGAAGTTGTGACAGTGGGAGGGAGGCTGTGACAGGGAGGAGGGAAGCTGTGACAGGGTGAAGTAAGCTGTGGGAGAGGGAACGGAGGCTGTGACAGGATGAAGGAAGTTGTGACAGGGGGAGGGAAGCTATGACAAAGGGGGCTGTAACAGGGAGGAGGGAAGCTATGACGGGGGTGCTGTGGCGGGGGAGACTGTGGCGCGGGGGGAGGCTGGGACAGGGAGGAGAGAAGCTGTGACAGGTTGAAGTAAGCTGTGGCAGGGGGAACGGAGGCTGTGACAGGATGAAGGAAGTTGTGACAGTGGGAGGGAGGCTGTGACAGGGAGGAGGGAAGCTGTGACAGGGTGAAGTAAGCTGTGGGAGAGGGAACGGAGGCTGTGACAGGATGAAGGAAGTTGTGACAGGGGGAGGGAAGCTGTGACAGGGTGAATGAAACTCTTTCAGGGTGAAGAAAGTTGTGACAGGGAGGAGGGGGCAAGAAAGTTAATGTGGGTGATGTAGAGTTATGATGCTCTGATGTTGTCTACTGTTTATAGGTGTCATGATAGGACCACCTTGACTCGCCTGTATCTTGTTCGCCCATCTTCCTGTCTCTACCCTATGTGTTATCTCTTCTATCTCTTTTACATCTCATTTATCCTCTATCTTAACCCTATATTTTTCCTCTGTTTTTTCTTTTATCTCTCTTTTCCCTTTCTCCCTCTTTTTACCCTTTCCATCTCCTCTGAATTAACGATTTCTTTCCTTTTTCATCTTCTCTTTCTTCTTTGCCTTCTCCTATCCCTCTGTGTCCTGTTTTCATCCTCTTTTACCTCTCTTTATACTCTGTTTTATCTCTTCTTTTTTCTCACCTTTTCTTTGTATTTTATCTCCTCCAGTCGTTTTTCCCCCTCTCTCCTTTTATCTCCTCCTTTTTTCCTCTTTTACCTCCTCTCTGTCCTCTTCCCTCTTCTCGTTCCTCCCCATTTCTCTTAAACATTCCCCTTTCTTCTATCCGTCCTTCTCCTCTCTTTCTAATAATCCTTCTTCTCCTCTCTTTCTAATAATCCTTCTTCTCATCTCTCTCTCTCTTACTCACACCATCTGTTCCTCTCACTGCATCCCTGAAAGCTTGTCTTCGTCTTTCTTTCTGTTTATCTACATTCCTTATTTTACACCTTTTCTCCTTCGCACTTCCTCTCCCCCTTCCAATTCCTTAGCCTCTCTTCCTTCTTTTCTTTATTTCCTCTTATTTGGTAACAAAGGGTCATGATAGCAGAGTCTCACTTTTCCTAAAAAATAAAACACACACACAGTAAAGAACTCATTTACATATAAAAAGTGTTTGAATAAGTGGGCAAGATAGATACTGTATAAAGAAATATATATCTGGGTATATACTATACTACACACACACACACTTTTGGTCTCAGCGTTGTCTTTGTAGAATTCGCATCTTTAAATAATTAATTAATAATAAAAGTATTTTTGCCTGCTATTTCATTAGTAAATTAACACAGGTGAGGCGAGGAATAAGTGTTTGTGGAATAATAATGTTCTTATGATTAAATCTTTAAGTGAATTTGCACTCCTCAGCATCAGGTAACACTGCAAGTAAAGTTCGTCATTGTTAATTAAACTAAGAAATAAAGAAGAATTTGAAGATAAAGTCGAGTAAGATGCTTTTGTCATTCACGTTTCATATCTACATTATCTCTGAGTTTTGTGAGTATTTAGTTAACGACGAACAGTCCGCCATTTGCATACGTTACGACTGTGTCAGATCTGTTGTTGGTAATTATAAAATCATATCGAGTTTGAACATACCCAAATGGAAGTGAAATACTGATGCCTCGGTTATATTTACTTTGCAAGTAAGGTAATTATAACCTAGAATAAATGTGATATATATATATATATATATATATATATATATATATATATATATATATATATATATATATATATATATATATATATATATATATATATACTAGCGGAATCGCTTTTTCGCTAGGCCACGGTAGGACGCCACCCTTCGTGAGGCTCCACATTGTCTCACTGTAGTGCATTAAGGTAGACCACATTTTTGGTTTTGCCATTAGCAGCAAGTATGTACAGATTTTTGCCAGTTCCCACTCTGGAGCATCCAACATAGAACTGTCCATGAGAGAAGCAAGGAAACACCAGGTTTAGGCCAACCATCTTTAGGGACTGTCCCTGGCTTTTGTAGATGGTCATGGCAAAGCTCACTTTAACCGGGAACTGAAGTCGCTTGAACTCAAATGGCAGGTCAGCGGTGATGAGATGTATCCTTGGTATAAAAACGTCCTCTCCTTTAGCTTTTCCTGTCAGTATTGTAGCTTCCAGTACATGTGGCATCATGTTCTTCACCACCAGTCTTGTGCCATTGCAGAGGATTGGTGGTTCAAGATTTCTTAAGAGCATTATAGGAGTTCCAATCTTGAGAGTAGGGTGGTGAGGAGGCATTCCAGCGGGCTCCAAAGAATTAAGAAATTCTGCAGGGTACCGGACTGCTTGGTCCTGATCGATTACTCTATCAACAGATTTGAATGAGGTCTCACTGCCTGGAAGCTGTCTGAGTAGTCATGTTGATTTCAGCCACTATTTTATTCTTTGGTGCCAGAATTGCGCGTTCTCGCAGCCACTTGTGATCCTTGTAGTGGTGGATAATGTTTGGGTAGACCATGTTAGTGAGCTCAGCTGAGGACTTTACAACATTTCCACATCCTTGAGGAATGATTATTTGTCCTTCTGAATCAACAGAGAAAGTTCCATTCCCAATCTGTCGTAGAAGGTTCGCAAACCGTCCAGCATTCTGATCTCCTTGTAGATGTACTCTCATGTTTGTGGATAGGGTGAGTGTCTGAACACTTCTCCAAAGGTATGATGCCTTGAGGCACGCATTCAGTTCATCAGCTGGAGTGCTTCCAGGAATGACAGGTAGGATCTGGCGAGAGTCTCCAGCAATGACCATTGTAATGCCACCCATGAGCTGGTCATTTTCTCGTATGTCTTGCAAGGTCCTGTCCAATGCTTCAAACGCTAACTTGTGAGACATAGTGCATTCATCCCAGACTATGAAGCTGCATTTTTCTAAGAGTTTTGCCTTTGCCGATCCTTTTTTGATGTTGAACACTGGATTCTCATTGTGAGCGAGGTTGAGAGGCAGTTTAAAAGTTGAGTGTGCAGTACGTCCTCCTTCTAGTAGTGTTGCAGCAATGCCTGAGGATGCCACAGCAAGAGCAATTTTCCCCTAATGACATACTTTGGCCAACAGAAGGTTGATCAGGAATGTTTTTCCTGTCCCGCCAGGTGCATCGAGAAAGATCATACCTCCCTGCTCCGCTTGTATCGTTTGCAAGATCTGTTCATAAGCATTTACTTGATGAGGCACCAGGTGAGGCTCATTTTCTTCAAGAAAATTCACCAGAACTTCAACTGAGTAGTCTGTCTCTCTGAGCAACTCCCTGTTTGCAACTACTTGTTCTTCTCGGTTTGGGGAAGCAATCCAAAATCAGTCAGGTTTTTTCCCGCATAGCTCCATCACTTTGTCTTTCAGCATGATGAGAGCCCTGTTGAACATGTCATCCATGAACTCAATCTCTTGACCAGGCTGTTCTCTTCTTGCTTGATGAAGCAGATCCTCTGAAAGACTTTCTCGGTGGTTTTTCCAGAGCTGGCTTGGGTTGGGAAGTCCACATGTAGCAATCATGATGGCAAACAGGTTCCTCATTCTCATTGGCGATTGAGTAGCTGCTGCCTCTTCTAATGTGTCACTCCAGTGACCATCATCTTCCAGTCGGCCAAGGAGTTTGCACGCTTCCTCCATGCCACGTCTGGTCCGGGCGGCTCATTCACTAGGCCACTGTAAGACGCCACCCTCCGGGAGGCTCCACATTGTCTCACTGTTCAGTCCCCAAAACTTCTTCTTCCATCAATATTTCATTAACGGTGTATGTAAGTTCCACTACAACGGTACAGCAAAGTATATTTTTTTAGTATTAAACTGTTATTATTTTATTGTCTAATCATCACTACATATAACACCATCCATCATCACTGCATATAACACCATCCATCATCACTACATATAACACCACCCATCATCACTACATATAACGACATCCATCATCACTACATATAACACCACCCATCATCACTACATATAACATCATCCATCATCACTACTTATAACACCATCCATCATCACTACATATAACAACATCCATCATCACTACATACAACACCGCCCATCATCACTACAGATTGGTAAAACAGTTTCCGAGATTCTCGTGCGGACACATCAAACAAACAAACACACAGACATACTTCTTTGTTTTATATAGATAGATTATGCATACATACATAACCTACTGTACATATAAACAGACCAGAGAAGCGGGTAAGGAGAGATCAACGGAGGATAGAGGCAGGCGTAAGATGAATGCGAGAAGTTAAGAAATAAGGACATTTGAAAAATTGCGAGGAAGTAAGGCAATGTGCGAAGTTAGGGAAGTTAGAGGCAGCAGTTAGGGCATGGATCTGAAGTTAAGGGCGGAGTGGTAAGTTGTGTCTCAAGGCTCACGGTTCACTTGTTCCAGTTTACTCATCGTGACGTCACACAGCCACTGAAGCAAAATTAAAAAAAAATCTCAAACCCCTTTTTTGGGGGAGTGTTTAGTTAGTCTAGTGGCCAACCTTCTTGACCTGGCTGATGGATATACTTAAGGTGACTTAAATTCAACAAATTACAGATTATTAGTCTTCCTTATTTTACGTTTACGGAGAGTGATTTATGACCTTAAGAAATAACTTTTTTCTAGGTTTGCTTCTGTAAAATAAACTGAAAATATCAATCTTCTTGGGGTCTTGTATTCAGGTACAAGATGCTATAGACTATTAATGATTATTGAGTGCTGCTAACCTAACCAAATGAAACTGTTGTCTTCTTCAGGATGTTAACGCTGAGGTCTTTAATCCATTTCACTGTGGAGTTTTGTGTTGCGTGATAAAATCCTACAGCCTATTGACACAGAGGCGTACGAATAATATAGTTCAAGGAAATTTCTGACAATGGCACTTGAATATGTTCATTATCCTCACCTTGTATGTTTTAAATCTCACCTCATATTTATTATACCTTGAAAACAGTAATTTACAAATATTCTTGAACCTTTTTTTTTTTTTTCGCACATGAGAGGCGGTACATGAAATTGTATATTTTGTCAGCCGTCACTCGTGCTGTCATCTCCTGTCCCAGATATAACAGAGAATTCTTGTTTCATCACAAGAAGTAATTTGTTTACATGTCTAGTATCATGGGTGCTATTTTTCACGTTCGTGTAATTATTAAATGGGAAGGTAAATACTCAGCAGTTGACTATTGACCCAAAAATATATGAACTTGGGCTAAGAGTCCTTGAGGTGGATGATGTTATCACATCCCATAAAAATTAAAGTTCATTTTTTTTACTTTCAACATGCACTGTACTGTGCATACTTCATAATATACTTAAACTAACTTCGAAGAAACTATGACTGAAAAGGTAGGCTTACTAAAACGTACCAGATTTATAACCAATAATTCTTAAAACGCTCCCTGATTTACATATCACCTGGGCTTTAAACAGCGACATTATATTAAATATTTTTTCAAAGTTTGCTAAAAATTTTCATGCTGTATGCAGAAATCATTCGCCAAGTGCCTCAAAGTTACCGGAATAGTTCCTGATAACCTAACAAACGGAATAGAACACAAATTATCAGAAACGCACAATACACGAAGAGGTAAATATGTTTATAATTCATACGATGAAATGTTTCCCGAACATGAAACAGTAAGGTTCTTAGTTCTCAAAATGTGTATCTACATATTACTCAAACACTGTGACCTTTAACAATTAATGAAACATCAAATATTATTTTGCCAGTAAATGAAACAATTTAAAAATTACTTAAACTTGAAACAGTCTATGCTGAACAGACTACAGTATACACACTATGCATTATACCTGAGCTAAAGAATATTTCGTCTTTTATTACAGGTGAGTACCCGGGCAAGTGTCAAGTGGAAAGGTACCGGAGAAAGGGTAAGACACATATTTACTATACCGTTATATTAGCTTGCCACTCTATTGGTCTGTTATATACCATATATCAGCGTACACCCGTCCAACATATAATAAAAGCCGCCTTTACCTCCTGGTACCTTTGTCGTGTTGAGTACCTCCAACCACCACCATAACCACTTTATTATTTATTCTTAATGATGATGAAGGAAGCGTTTTTAACCTGGTGAGGCTTTAAGTAAATGACCTTCATAACTTCCATGAAGGACAGGAAGTGAATCACGGTATTGAGTGATGGGATGATGATGAGGAAATATGGGGATAGAATAGTGGAGAGACGGAAGGCTGATTGGGAGTTAGTGGTGAGGAAAGTTCTCGTAAAGCTCTCTTTGTCTTTTTACTTCTCTTTTCTTATGCATCCTTTTCTCTGTTTTCTCTTTCTTCTCTCTCCCAGACTTCTTTCTTTTTTATATCTTTCCCTTTGATTTTTTCGTTCTCTCTCTCTCGATTTCTTTTCCTCTTCCCTCTCCCCCTCCCATGACACCTCTTTCTTACCTCTACTTTCCCTCACTCCTCACTACGGCTTCCAGCCATTATCACCTGTGTCCATTGTATCTTCACCACCAGCCCACCAAAACAGGTTCCTGATACTGTACACACCTCACACTGCACCCTCATCACCTGGCGATCTCGTTATCCCCGAAGTCTCCCACCTTCACCACCACAAGCCTCCATCTCTGTCTATTATTGGACTATGCTATTTTTTGTGGGTATTTTACCCACTTTCTTTAGCAGATCTTTCCATTTTTTTGTTCACTTCTACTTTTATTCCTCTCATGCTCTCCTTGTTTGTTTTGCTATAATTTTTATTTTATTTCGGTTTACCCTTTTCCATCATTAGACAAATTTAGATTTAGGCGTGAAATAGGTAAACACTGGTTTGGAAAAAGAGTAGTGGATGAATGGAACAAGTTACCAAATATCATCATTAACTCGAATACGCTGAATAGCTTCAAACATAGGTTGGATGCTTATATGAGCAATAGGGGTTGGGTGTAAACGGGACTGCCCAGTATGGGCCAATAGGCCCGCTGCAGTCTCCTCCATTCTTATGTTCTTATGTTCTTAATGTTGTCCATCTCGTCCATCTCCTCCAATTTTCTCATCTCCCCACGTCTTCATCGTCGCGTCATCCACCTCCTGCCTTCCTTGTCCGTCAGTGGTTGTCGTTCCCGCTCCCTCCAGTTCCTCCCTATCTCCAGCATTTCAGGGTGTCTCTCTCAGACTCCCACTCCAGAATAGTTGGGCAGTTATGTTGGTTTTTTCTCGGCTATGTTTAGTAAACCTAACGCCTGCCTCTCTACACTTAACTAATGAATGTGTTGGGTGTGTCGGTGCTGTTTGTTTTCTCGGTGAGTCAGGGATGTTCTGGGCGTGTCAGGGATTTTTATGATGCGTCAGGGATATATATATATATATATATATATATATATATATATATATATATATATATATATATATATATATGTATATATATTGTGTTTCAGAGATATTTTTCCCAAGTATAGCTAAACGGAGCCTAATGACAAATTTTCGTCACCCTTTTTTTATTTCTTCCTCCAGCTGATTCCTGCTTTTTCTTACTTGTCTATAAAACAGCAACAACTCTTCAACTTTAACATGTCAACTTGTTCGTAAATATCGTCAGTGTGATAGCTACTGAACGGATGTCGTTTACTGTTGGCGCAAGTGTAAACTGCTCAAGAAATCTTATGCGGGGCCTTGCGGGCTGAACGATTTTTTTTTTGAACATTAAAAACGTTGACTGAGTGACCATATTTCTTCCTTGGAATTTTCATAAACAAATTAATCTGCCTTTGGCTACAACATTTTGGATTTTTTCTGTTAGTTTTGCTGTTGTTTGTTGTTGTTCTTTAATAGAAACCATTTATTTGGCCTTTTTATGTTGCCCTTTTACCTAAGTGTGTCTCACTGTTTATCACTCTATTTTTCTCTTCCTTCCTCCACACTCTCATTTCCTCTGCTCTTCTTGCCCTCTTCTTTCCTGTCACACCTTTCTTCACTCTTCTTTCACTCTTCCTTCACTTTGTCTCTCCCTCCCCCCTTCTCTCTCTCTCCCTCTTTCTCCTTTCACTTTTCATCCCTCCCTCACCCTACCTTCACTCACTCATCCTCTGACTTCCTCTCTCACTCTTCTCTATCCTTCTTACTCTCTCTTCTTCCTCCTTTCCTTCCCCTTCACACACACTGGCCCTCTTCTTAACTACCTCTCCTGCCTTCTTCCACCTTCCCTTCCTTACACCCTTTCTTCCTCTGCTTCTCCCTTTTACCCTTTCCTTTCACCATCTTTTCTCCTTTTTTCTTTGTAGACTATTCCTTCTCCCTTCTTTCCCTGCATCCTCTCCCGACATCCAGGGCATAACCATTATACCATCGCCTCGGCCACGACACTTACCAGATCCCTCGACAAACGAAGTCCTTCAAGGGGGTCTTACAGGTAAGGCGGCCCTAAACGTTAATGGTCAGCGGGCGTTGGAATGATCCATAAACGTAAATACTTGAGGCTGTTGACGTCTTTCTTACGAGGCTGTTGGCGTCTCTGTCTCTCTCTCCCTCTCTCTTTTATCTATCTATTTCTCTCTTATTTTCTTTTTCTTCCTCTCCACTTTCTCTCTATATCTCTATATTTAATTTTCTAATTTTCTCTCTTATTTTATATCCATTTAAATTTTTCTCTAATTTTCTATATCTCTCCCTCTTATTTTCTTTATTTTTCTCTTAATTTCTCTCCATTTCCCTCTCATATGTTCTCTCTGTTTCTCTCATTTCCACTGGTGAGGACTGATGGTCGCGGTGGTTAACGAAGAGTGAAATTGTGAAGACGGGAAGACGTGGTTGTTAGGTGGGGAGAGAGACAGGTGGCGGTAGTTTAGGGTGAGGGGAGAATAAGCTTTTACTTGGAGAACAAACAAGAGGGAATGGAGGGAATGGGAGGAAACAAGGAAGAGTAAATTAGATGAGAGAAGCTTAAATAATACAAGTCATTATGAAAATGAAGAGAATAAGCTTATGTACAGGAACGAATTATGGAAAGGATGGGAATAAGCTTAGATGAGACAATAATAAAGGAAATAAAGTAAGTTTAAGTAAAACAAGGATAAATAAAGCTTGGATGATAATGAAAATTAAAGAAAGAATGTTAGTAAGCTTTGATAAATGAAGGAATAATGAAGGGGATACGAGTAAGCTTAGAGAACACGTAAATATAAAGAAAAACATAGGGGATAAGAGAGAGAGAGAGAGAGAGAGAGCTTAGAGACGAAACAACGTGTAAGGAAGCAGGAGAGCGATAATGTGAAGGACATAAAATGGTAATTGAAAGGGAAACAAAGAGAATTAAAGGGAGTTAGTAGGAGTGTCTGGATCCACGAGTCAGGCTGTGGCTTCTCAGTGCAGTTACCAAGTTGAGGACGACTATTTAACACACACACACACACACACACACACTGTCTCTCTTTATCGTTATTACCCCTTCCTCCCCATTCCTCTTCATCTCTGCCCCTTCTCTACCTTCCCTCTCTTCTCATCTTTGCTCTCTCTCCTCACCACTGCCTCACCATAATTCCTCCATCTCCTTAGTTATCCTTTCCCTCCCCATCTTTGCTCCTTCTCTTCTTTCTCTCTCTCTTTTCATCTCTTCCTCCTCCTCCTCTTCTTATTCTCCCCAGCTGCTCCCGCTCTCCATTTATCCAACGTAAATATTCCTTCAGCTGGTCACGTCACTATCTCATGACCGTCCCCAAGTAACAGGTCACCACCACACCACCCACCCTCACCACACCACACCCACCTTCACCACTCCACCCACCTTCACCACACCACCCACCTTCACCACACCACCACCTCACCACATCACCCACCTTTACACACACCCCACCCTCACCACACCACCCACCTTCACCACACCACCCACCTTCACTACTCCACCCACCACCATACCACCCACCTTCACCACACACCACCCACCACACCACCCACCTCACCACCTGCCCACCTTCACTACTCCACCCACCTTCACACTCCACCCACCTTCACCACACCACCCACCTTCAACACACCACCCACCTTCACACACCATCCACCCTCACCACACCATCCACCTTACCACACCACCCACCTTCCACATCACCCACCTTACCACACCACCCACCTCACACCACACCACCCACCTTACCACACCACCCACTTTCAACACACCACCCACCTTCACCACACCATCCACCTTCACCACACCATCCACCCCACCCACACCACCCACTCCACCACTCCACCCACCTTCACACTCCACCCACCTTACCACAACACCCACCTTCACCACACCACCCACCTTCACCACATCACCCACCTTACCACACCACCCACCTCTCACCACATCACCCACCTTTACCACACCACCCACCTTCACCACTCCACCCACCTTCACTACTCCACCCACCTCTTCACCACTCCACCCACCTTCACCACACCACCCACCTCAACACACCATCCACCTTTACCACACCCCCACCTTTCACACCACCCATTACCACACCACCCACCTTCAATACTCCACCCACCTTCACCCACCACCCAACCACCCACCTTCACCACACCATCCACCCTCACCACACCACCCACCTACCACACCACCCACCTTCACACCTTCCACCCACCTCACCACACCACCCACCTTCAACACACACCACCACCACCACCATCACCCACCTCACCACCACACCACCCACCTTCACCACACCACCCACCTTCCACCACACCACCCACCCTCACCACACACACACCTTTACCACACCACCCACCTTCACCACATCACCCACATTCACCACACCACCCACCTCACCACACACCACCCACACCACCACACCACCCACACCACACCACCCACCCACCACACCACCCACCTTACCACACCACCCACCTTCACCACACCACCCACCTTTACCCACACCACCCACTCTCAACACACCACCCATCAACACACCATCCACCTTCACCACACCACCCACCCTCACCACACCACCCACCTCTCACCACCCACCCACCTCCACTCACTCCACCCACCTTTACCACACCACCCACCCACCCACCACACCATCCACCCTCACCACACCACACACCCTTCACCACACCACACACCTCACACACCTCACCACATCACCCACCTTACCACACCACCCATCACCACCACCATCCACCACCACCCACCTTCACCCCACACCTTCACCACACCACCACCCCCACCCCCACCACCCACCCTCACCACACCACCCACACCACACCACCCACCCTCACCACACCACCCACACCACACCACCCACACCACACCACCCACCACACCACCCACCATCACCACACCACCCACCTTCACCACCCACCTTCAACACACCACCCACCTTCACCACACCACCCACCTTCACCACACACCACCCACCCTCACCACACCACCCACCATCACCACACATCAACCACCCACCCACCACCCACCTTCAACACACCACCACCTTCACCACACCACCCACCTTCACCACCCACCCCCACCTTCACCCACCTTCACCACACCACCCACCTTCACCACACCATCCACCCCACCACACCACCCACCTTCACCACATCACCCACCCACCACATCACCCCCTCACCACACCACCCACCCCTCACCACACCACCCACCTCTCACCACACCATCCACCCTCACCACACCACCCACCCTCACCACACCATCCACCCCTCACCACACCACCCACCCTCACCACACCACCCACCTCACACACACCATCCACACCTCACCACACCCCACCACACCACACCACCCACCTTCACCACACCATCCACCTCACCACACCACCCACCTCACCACCATCCACCTCTCACCACACCACCCACCTTCACCACACCCATCCACCCACCACCACACCACCACACCTCACCACTCCACCCACCTTCACCACTCCACCCACCTTTACGACACCACCCACCTTCACCACACCATCCACCTCACCACACCACCCACCTCTCACCACACCCACACCTTCACCACATCACCCACCTTCACCACATCACCCACCCTACCACACACCCACTCTCAACACACCCACCTTCACCACCACATCACCCACCCACCACACCACCCACCCCACCACACTACCCACCCTCACCCACACCACCCACCCCACCACCACCACCCACCCCACCACCCACCCACCCACCCACCCACCTTCAACACACCACCCCTTCACCACACCACCCACCCCTCACCACACCACCACCTTCACCACTCCACCCACCTCTCACCACTCCACCCACCCTCACCACACCACCCACCTTCACCACACCATCCACCCTCACCACACCACCCACCTTCACCACACCACACACCTTCACCACATCACCCACCTTCACCACATCACCCACCTTTACCACACCACCCACCTTCAACACACCACCCACCTTCACCACACCACCCACCTTCACCACACCATCCACCCCTCACCACACCACCCACCCACCTCCACCCACCTTCACCACACCACCCACCTTCACCACACCACCCACCTTCACCACACCATCCACCTTCACCACATCACCCACCTTCACCACACCACCAACCCTCACCACATCACACCACCCACCCTCACCACACCACCCACCCGCACAAACGCCATGGGCCTTTAAATCGTAAGTGATGACATGAAACAAACCATTATTTCTTTCACCAAACTAACTTGCCCCAGGAGGACGTTCTTAATTGGTCTCCGGTGATGTTGGTTCTCCATCATCGACTCTTAAGTGGTGTTAAAATTACATTATATATGATATTTTCTTGAGGACGGGGAACATGTGTTTATGTTCTTAACTTAAAATTTCTGTGAGGATGTTTATATTCAGTGTTACTCTCTTTGATGTGGAGCCATAAGGTAGTCAGTTTTCAATGATCTATATTGGTTGGAATACTCAGGTAGTTCTTGGTCTTCTATATTTATTAAAAAGGATAAAATTTAAACCCAAATTAACTAAGAAAGAGGACATTTGCCACTATAATGTTTTTTTTTTTTCAAATGGTGGCAGTGGCGCATTTCTGAGTCCACAATTTCGCGATCATTCACGTCGCTATTGTGGCTCAAATATTATAATAAGATACAGGAAATTATCACAGAACTAAATGAAAAATTTAATGTATTGAATAACTAGAGTATCACCCAGTGCCGCGTTTCTCTCTGAACAACTACATCATATAATGGATCAGAGTGATGGACTACCCCTTTTGTATATATATATATATATATATATATATATATATATATATATATATATATATATATATATTGTATATATATATAATATGACACCTTAGCTTTCGTCTTTATTCAAGACATCTTCAGAGGCAACTGAATATAGACGAAAGCTAAGGTGCTCTGTTGTTTCCTTTTCCCGTGGATTTTATCAAGATTTATCTTATCCACGTTTTCATTGTGGATCTACATATATATATATATATATATATATATATATATATATATATATATATATATATATATATATATATATATATATATATATATATATATATATGTTTTTGAATTTTTTGAATGGATGATGACTTCTTTCTAACGGTACCAACACGCCCCCGACCCCTTATCCAGCCAACAGTATCAACGAATCAAAACACGACACCTCGCTGACTAAAGGTCCCATTTTACCCATTTCAAAAGTTTGTCGTAAAATGCCAACCCATCCAAAGTTGGCCATGCAGAACGGGAGAGCCGATTAACAATTCATCTGACTCACTGAGCTGCGGTGTGCGGTCAACGCTTTACTGTATATCAGGGAGCGTGTGTCATACCGCCAGGAGAAGGTTATGTGGATAGGCGACTTTTATAGTCATATAACTTTCTTATGGAGTTTGAATGTCTGTTGCAGAGATGTGGACAGATGTATTGTGTTTGTGTTGTTGTGACAGTCTTCATGTCTCTCTTGTGGTTTCTTTCTCTTTATCTCTTCCTGGCTCTATCTCTCTAACCTTCTCTTTAAAGTTCTGCTTACCTATGTGTGCATGTGTTTATCTATCTTTGTATCCGTTAGTCTCTTCCTTCTTTATTTTTATTCATAATAGCAATTCCCTGAATTGAATGGAAACTTGACATAGAACACAGAAGTTTCTCCTTGATACTGCAAGTCTTCAAATCAATTGCTTACATTTCAGAATTTAATTATATATGTTAATTTTTTTAAAGACATTGTAACAATTTTACGTGGGTGTATGAATAAATTCAGTGCAGAGGAAAAACCCAATTATTCTTCAAATTGGAGGCCAATGTAATCCAATTTTGTGTTTCCGCTTTGGTCTAGCATTGTCATACTGGGAAAACTACTGTAGATGCATTGGCGAACTGGATGTGAGGCCGATGAGATGAATATTTAGTAGATATGAATTGAGAAGATTGAGACACAAATGTATCTGTCTCTGTGTGTGTGTGTGTGTGTGTGTGTGTGTGTGTGGTGTATTTTCGTGTGTGTGTGTGTGCATGTATCAGTGAGGGTTTTTGAAGATTTATTAAGCGTAGGACCTCACATTTTCAATTTCCACATTGACTGATGCTTATCTTCGTTATCCTGACGCATCCACACTCTTGAAGTTCGTTTTCAGATCGTCACCTCGCAGCAAACTTCACCACTCCCACACTAACGCGTCCTCTGACTCTATTGTTCATCTTCCCGTACAAGCTGATACCTTTCAATTCTGAGTCGACTGCGGCGCGTGTTAATGTATTCTGTCCAAGAATATAACTCCCTGGTGAGGACTGAATCCCGCGAAAACCTTGAAATCCTAAAACAAACAATTATTTAACTATCTCATTGTAACAGGAATGGTCCCCTTAGAGTTCACAAGCTTTGATTTGTTTCTAAAATGAGGCCTATTTCAGTGCTGGTTTATTTTCATTCAACAGAGCTGCATAGATAAAAATATTCTTTTAGACGGTTTTGCAATAATTTGTTCTCATTAAATTACATTTTACTTTTACATGCGTAGATAGAGGTATTCTTAATAAGCGTGCTCAGCTGAAGTTTACTGAAGAAAGAAATCAATAAAATATTGTATAAAAAATCTCCTGAAGAGAGAAAACAAGACCTCAAAGCGAAACTCTTGTGTGTTACCAGCCGTCAGCGACTTGAATAGTAACTCTGGGTCGCTTAAAGTAGAATTTTTCTTAAGAGCAGATACAGTTCACAGAAAATCCTATAGTTGAAAGTTCAACAACACAACTATTATCTTTTATATTCTCCAAATTAGATTGATGAATAAAATTCATGTTTTAGTTATTAATTTCAAAATCAAGAAAAACTAGAATGTAAGACGAGTGTAGTGTTGAATAGCGTACCAAATAAACGTGGGATTTATTCAGGTAGAGAAGCGTAAAAAGCTTTCTGTTTATTTCCCGTGAGAGCTCAGTGTTGTCAGTCAATGGCGGTGTTCCCTTTACCTTCCTTCACACCCTCCCTACACTCGGCTATCACAGGTGGCGGCGAGGAATGTGCCGTCACACAGGCTTACGTTTCCTCAAGTAGTTGGTTTTTATCTGATGTGTTTTTTCTATATAGCTAGTTGTTATTATTATTATTATTATTATTATTATTATTATTATTATTATTATTATTATTATTATTATTATTATTATTATTATTATTATTATTATTATTATTATTAGTAGTAGTAGTAGTCGTAGTAGTATTAGTAGTCGTAGTAGTAGTAGTAGTCGTAGTGAAACACCACGACTTAACCCTAGCAGAAAGAACACTTCTTGCACTTCCACCAAGACTGGGAGGGATGGGACTAACTAATCCAGAGGAGATTGCGGACTCTGAACATCAAAATTCACTTAAGCTCACGGCAGCCCTCACTGACCACATAATAGCCCAGAATGCAACAGGGGAAGTGGACACCAGCGAAGTTAATAAGATCCGTAGGTCCATTACAACAGATCGGCAGCACTGCCAAAATGACATGTTGCAGCAACTATTGCTGCTGGTTCCAGAAAATTTGACAAAAAAAGTAGCTATAGCGCAGGAGGTGGGCGCCTCGAACTGGCTAACTACGTTACCAATAAGGGCAAATGGTTTCAGCCTTAACAAACAAGAATTTACAGATGCCATTGCTCTAAGGTACGGTTGGCCAGTAGATGGTTTGCCCTCCCAATGCGTGTGTGGCTATTCCTATGATGGCGATCACGCCATGGTTTGCAAGAAGGGGGGCTTCATATGCATAAGGCATGACGAGGTAAGGGATCTCACAGCAAATATGTTGAAGGAAATCTGCCGGGACGTCATGGTAGAACCGACCCTCCTTCCACTGGATGGCGAGATCTTCCAACACAGGACTTCAAACACATCTAACGAAGGCCGTGTGGACGTCAGTGCTCGAGGATTCTGGACGCGGGGACAGCGAGCTTTCTTCGACATCAGGATTTTTGATCCCATGGCCGTTTGTCACCGTAACCTAGCTCTCGATGCTGCGCATAGGAGGAACGAGAACGACAAGAGAAGGGCATATGGGGAGAGAATTCAAAATGTTGATCAAGGCAGCTTCACTCCTCTAGTGTTCACAACCTCTGGTGGGATGGGCCCAAGTGCAAGATGTTTCTACGCCAGACTCGCGGAGCTGATCTCCGAACAGAAGCAGCAGCCCAGAAGTTATGTCACAGCCTGGATGAGATGTCGACTGTCCTTCTCTCTCCTTCGGTCGGCTTTGCTCTGCCTCAGGGGAACGAGAGCTTCTGCCCCTACTCCGACAACTGCTGCAGATATCGACTATGAGGCTACAGTCACTGAATGCCGCATGGATCTGCGGCTCAACTAATTTAACACAGATACGATAGTTTCTTATGTATTAGGATATTTAATATTAAGGTAAATAAATGGTGGCGAAGGTGTGGCTATTGGGGGAGGCTGGAGGCCACGTAGTAGTAGTCGTAGTAGTAGTAGTAGTCGTAGTAGTAGTAGTAGTAGTTTGAAACAGCCGAGGTCAAGCAAGTGGCGTTATGCTGACTACCTTACAGGAGCAGGAAAAGTGGAGGACATCAAAAAGTGGTGGGACCTGATAACATCAAATGGTCCACAAATAGGGTACCACCCAAATGCCAGCAAGTCTTTCCTCATTGTGAAGCCAGAACATTATGAACGGGCAATGGAGGTGTTTGGCGGAAGTGAGGTCAAAATAACAAAGGAAGGCCAAAGACACGTAGGCGCAGTAATCGGCACGACTGACTTCAAGACCGAGTACGTAACGGGAAAAGTGAATGAGTGGGTTAAGGAAATCCAAGCTCTGTCTGATATTGCTAACACAGAGCCACATGTGGCATTCACCCATGGAGTCGAGCATCGCTGGAACTGCCTGATGCGCACTATCCCTGATGTCGGACCCCTCCTCCACTCTCTGGAAGAAGCTATCAGCGTCAATTTCATTCCCAAATTAATGAAACATCGTCACTTAACCCCAGCAGAAAGATCACTCCTTGCACTACCACCACGACTGGGAGGAATGAGATTGACCAATCCAGAGGCGATTGCTGCCACCAAACATCAAAACTCAGCTAAGCTCACGGCAGCCCTCACTGACCACATAATACACCTTTTCACATATCCGTTGAGACATTGTTACATAACTATTTGACAAATTTCATAACCGAATGACAGAACACATATCGAATGACAATCTAAAATAACTGTTCGTTCATGCTAACGGAAGTGATTGACATAAGTTATGAAGTTGACAGACGTGAACAATAAACCGACAGTCTACATATAGTTTGAGAATGTAACAATTGGAGAATGACAAACCACCAACAGTTATTTTAGATTGTCATTCGATATGTGTTCTGTCATTCGGTTATGAAATTTGTCAAATAGTTATGTAACAATGTCTCAACGGATATGTGAAAAGGTGTACTGTAGCTCAGAATGCAACAGGTGAGGTGGGTACCAGCGAAGTAAATAAGATTCGGCGGTCCATTACGACAGAACGACAGCACGGCCAAAGTGATAAGTTGCAGCAACTGATGCTGCAAGTACCAGAGAATTAAAAAAAAAGTAGCTATAGCGCAGGAGGTGGGCGCCTCGAACTGGTTAACTACGTTACCGATAAGGGCAAATGGTCTCAGTCTCAATAAACAAGAATTTACAGATGCCATTGCTCGAAGGTACGGTAGGCCAGTAGAAGGTTTACCCTCCCAATGCGTGTGTGGCTCTTCCTATGACGTCGATCACGCCATGGTGTGCAAGAAAGGGGGCTTCATATGCATGAGACATGACGAATTAAGGGATCTCACAGCAAATATGTTGAAGGAAAGCTGTCGTGATGTCAGGGTAGAACCGACCCTCCTTCCATTGGACGGTGAGAATTTCCAACATAGGACTTCAAACTCAACCAACGAAGCCCGTGTTGATGTCAGTGCTCGAGGATTCTGGACGCGGGGGCATCGAGCCTTCTTTGACATAAGAATTTTCGATCTCATGGCCGCATGTCACCGCAACCTAGTCCTCGATGCTGCACATAGGAGGAACGAGAATGACAAGATCAGGGAATATGGGGAGAGAATTGTGAATGTTGATCAAGGAAGCTTGTGGTGGGATGGGACCAAGTGCATGATGCTTCCATGCCAGGCTCGCGGAGGTGTTGTCTGAACGGAATCAGCAGCCCAGAAGTTATGTTACAGCCTGGTTGAGAACGGAAGCAGCAGCCCAGAAGTTACGTTACAGCTCGGTGAGATGTCGATTGTCCTTCTCTCTGCTTAGGTCTACATTGCTCTGCCTCAGGGGAACGAGATCATCGTCCCCAAAACCGAAAACGGTCGTAGATATTGACTATGATACAACAGTCACTGAATGCTGCATTGATCTGCGGCTCAACTAACTCAACACAGGTAGGAAAGCTACATTTGTATTAGGATATTTAATTTTAAGGTAATAAAATGGCGGAGAAGATGAGGCTATTGGGGGAGGCTGGAGGACATGATGAAAAAAAAAGAAGTGCTGTAGTAGTAGATGTATTAGGAGCATTGTTGCTGTTTTTGTTCGTAATATTAACAGTTACCGGTAGCTTTATTTATTTATTACTATTATTATTATTATTATTATTATTATTATTATTATTATTATTATTATTATTATTATTATTATTATTATTATTATTATTATTATTATTATTATTATTATTATTATTATTATTATTATTATTATTATTATTATTATTATTATTATTATTATTATTATTATTATTATTATTATTATTGATTGCATTATTAGTGACAAAAGTTGTAGTAGTAACGTGATTAATATTATTATAATTGATATTACCTATAATGTCGTTATTATCATTATTATGCGTCTTGTAGCAGATAAAGAATATCTCAAATTTATGAGACAAGACAAGAACACGCACACTCAGAATTTATACAAGCAGGAATATCTCGCGATAAATATTTACTAAGCAGATTTGATAAAATATACTTGCAATGTCATTCTTTTCTTCAACAACACTTCTTATATTATCTTAAATCTTATTCTTCTCATCTCCTGTGTCTCCTTATCCTGTTCACTCCTTCACCCTGAGTGACTAGATGTGGGGATAATCAGCTTAGCGGGAACTTAACTACAGCGTCCTGGGCGAGGGTGAGGGACTTAAGGTTTTGGGCAGGTGTTATTGTGTTGGATCCATGGATCCATTCACCTGGGATTATGACACTATTGCGTGTGTGTGTGTGTGTGTGTGTGTGTGTGTGTGTGTGTGTGTGTGTGTGTCACGCATAAGGAGATTTTCTGGTGGGTGAGGTTTTGAAGTTAGTTATAGATCATGTAATGAAATAATAACCCATCACTACCTTATACATGCACCACCACCACTGTCAATTACGTAAACAGTGTACGCAGAATTAAACGACACTGATGTTTTAAATTCTCGTTACTGGCTGTTGTCTCTCGTCTATCTATATCTGCGTTTCCCGTTTTTTTTTTTTCCCTGTTCCCTTTCTTCCTTTCCCTTTTTCATTAATTCAAAATTTTCTTTGTTTTTCTTTGTTCCACATTTCCTCCCAGTTCACACATTTTATCTCTCAAGTGGAGAACCAAGCACCTGTTGGGTTCATAAGTTACTTCTCTCTAGTCATTAGTGCATATCCTCACCCCCTGGACGCCGGAGGAGGTGGAGCCTGTTGGTCGCCTGTATAATATACAGTGTATATACAAGTACAACGCTTCTCTCAAAACTACGCTTCTCTCACGCTAACCACGGTGATTTAGGAGGCTGTCTCATGCATTGCTAGTGGGTGTAGGAGGCTTTATGTACACAGTGTCAGTATCGGGGAGTTCCTTTAGTTCTTTCAGTGTCTCTCTTGTCACATGTGGTAGGATGTAGAGAGTATTTAACGCAGTCCTTTCATTTACATATTCAGAACGACTGACTTAAGGAATTTTTGGACTCAAGGAAATGTCTTATTCCGTATATGTGAAGTTAATTAGTTTAACCATAGTCTTCTTATGACTAAAGGATAATATCTTATACAGTTATATGTTCAGAGAGATTTCAGAACCGTCTTGTGGGATTAGAAAAAATGATGTATTGGTGAGCTTTAAGAAACTATTTTTTTAGTTAGGAAAAATTGACTTGGCTTTTTATATCTACAGCAAAAACAAAATAATTTTTCTTTCACCAACGACAACCATTCTTTTGTATTTTAGGATATTTTTGTTTTATTTTCCTTATTATGGGCCTCGATAAAGAGAGTTAGCAGAAAGGAAGAATAACAATAATGGTGTACTTACTGAGGAATACGAAGATGCTCCTCCGCTCTGTTAGGAGCCTAATATGAATACAATCTTAACTCTTGGAGGAGGGTAAGGAGGATGGGAAGGGAGGGGGGGAGGGAGGTGGGGGTGGAAGTGGAGAAAGAGAAGGAATGGAAAGAGGGAGGAAGGATGGCAGAGGAGAAAAAGAAGGAAAGCAGGAGGAAGGAGGATGGAAGGGGAGATAAGATGATTTACTACCTCCCAGTTCCATCCTGCCATCACCTTAGTTTCTGTCTGTGAAGGAAATAATATTTTTTTTTCGAGGTTGAAAAGTTAGACTATTGGGAGGCTGGGGAGGGGGAGGGGGGACTTTTGGTGCCTGGGCAGAGGGGGAGGGAGAGACACAGACACACGCCCTCCACAGACACACGCCCTCCACAGACACACGCCCTCTACAGACACATGTCGTCTACGGACACTCTCTCTACAGACGCACTCCCTCTACAGACACAAGTCGTCTACGGACACTCCCTCTACAGACACACGCCATCTATAGACACACGCCATCTACAGACACACGCCATCTATAGACACATGCCTTCCACAGACACATGCCTTCCACAGACACACGCCTTCTACAGACACACACTATCCAGATACACGCCCTCTACAGACACACGCCCTCTACAGTCACAAGCTCTCGAGACACACGCCCGATACAGACACTCGATCTCTACAGACACACGCCCTCTACAGACACACGCTCTCCAGACACACGCCCTCCACAGACACACGCCCGATACAGATACATGCTCTACAGACGCACGCCCTCTACAGACACACGCTCTCCAGACACACGCCCTCAACAGACACACGCCCTCTGAAGACACACGCCCTCTGCAGACACACGCACTCTATAGATACACGTCCTCCACAGACACACGCCCTCCACAGACACACGCCTTCTACAGACATGCTGCACAGGTCCGCATTGATAGATGTAATGATATCAGCTCTAGAAACAGATCTAGTTTGAGAATTAGGGGGAAGGGGAAAATGTGAAGAGTAGAATCATCAGCGTAAGACTGGATAGAACTAGTCGTAGTGTGAAGTAAATCATTGATAAAAAATGGAAGAGAGTAGGGAAACGAACAGAACCCTGTGGGACACCACTATTGGTAGATAAGAGCGAGAGATCGATCCCTCGACAACAACTGCCATGGATCGTTTCTCAAGGAAGCTAGAAATTTGAGAACAAAGAGAGAAACCCTAAGACTTGTGCCATAATCCTTAAGAGAGGATAACCAAAGATGGGTGCAGTAGGAGAGCAGATCACCAGTAGATCTCGCCTGGCGAAAGCCATACTGGTGATCCGACAAAAGAGAATGGCGTTCAAGGTGACGGAAAAAATGAGAGTTCAGGATAGTTTCGAAAATCTTAGAGAGGGATGAAGTTAGGGCAAGGGGGCGACAGTTAGAGGGATTGGAATGGTCACCCTTCTTCGGGATGGGCTGAACCGAGACATGCTTCCAAGAAGAAGGATATGTTTGGGTTTTGAGGCAAAGGAGAAAGAGGTGAGCAAGCACAGAGGCCAGAACTTCAGCACACTCCCTTAGAACACGAGGGAATATTCTGTCCGGTCCATGCGCCTTCCATCCAACCTGGATAACACACCAGCAACCCTAGGAAAGCGCATAGGTTTAGTAGGAGGAGCAGGAGTAGGAGGGATAGAGTTGGAATCGTGTAAGGTGGAGTTAGAGGAGAATAAGGTGCCAAAGAGATTGGCTTTATCAGGGGGAGAGTTGGCTATAGAGTTATCAGGTCGGAGGAGACGAAGAAAAGAGGGAGTTCAGAAGTTATCACAGATGTTTTTGGTAAAGGACCAGAAGGATTTATTAGAAGAAGAGCTAGTCAGGACAGTGGTCTTTCTTTTTATAAAATTCCGCTTGACCTTACGAAAAATAGCCTTACAACGATTCGTAGAAGTAATGAAAGAGGTGTGGGTAATAGGAGAAGGAGATAGTTTCAAAACGTGATATGCCCTATCTCGCTCCCTGCATACAAGTGAACAGGAGCGATCAAACCATGATTATAAAGTAAAAGTTTTGGTAGAAGATGTGATAAATGCACTCATACCACCCTGTATAACCCCGGGAATGCTGTCAGCACATGCCGAGGCGTCCCGACTGGAAAAGCAGCATTTATCCCAAGGAAAGTCGGAGAAGAATTCTCGCAAGGATTGCCAGTTTGCCCTCCGATAGTGCCATAGCTGACGTTTAGAGTGGGGTTGAGGAGGTGGTCGTGGGCAGTTTGGTTTAATAAAAATAATATTGTGATCAGAAGACCCTAAGGGGGCAGAAATTGAGTATGAATAGTGTGAGGGATTAGAGGTAAAACAAAGATCAAGAATGTTAGAAGGTCGATAAGGAACGCGTGTAGAATGTTTAATTATTTGTTCCAGATCATTAAGTAAGGAAAAAGAGTCATCCCTTGCAGAGCCAAGCCACTCTCTGTGATGTACATTGGAATCCCCTATGTAGAGGATCTCGGTGTTGGGGTGTGTGGATAGCAACGACTCATGGCAAGAAGTGAGATAATCAAAGAGTTCTAAATAGTTGGTAGAGTTGGAGAACAGTATAGGAAACAAAGGAAAATAGTTATAGTTGGTAGAGTTAATTGGGGCCAGATGACATCATGAAAGAAGATTCAAGATCCGTGAGTCGACCTATAGGTGTACGTGTGTTGCAGTAGGTGCATACACCTCCCTTAGAATGGAAAGAGGTATAAAGCTTGTAGTTGGAGACTTAAAAAGGTTTGGGTGAAGCAGCTTTGGCCAGTTGAAGTTCAGATAGCAGTAAGAGTCGGGGGAAGAGTCTAATAGATGGTGTCCACAGAAGGAAAATTTGATCTCAGTCTGCGAATGTTGGAAAAATGAAGAGTGAAAAAAGCCGATCCTCCAGCAACCGCTGTGACGTCAGTTGAGACCCCAGTAGTTTGATGATGATCAGGTCTCACACACAGACACACACGCGCACACACACACTATTTCTACTACTAGTACTAATTTTATTTATTTTATTTTTTAACGTGGCCTCCAGCCTCCCCCAATAGCCACACCTTCGCCACCATTTAATTACCATAATATTAAATATCCTAATACATATGTAGCTATCCTATCTTTGTTGGGTTAGTTGAGCCGCAGATCTATGCGGCATTCAGTGACTGTAGCCTCATAGTCAATATCTGCAACTGTTGTCGGCTTTGGGGCCGATGCTCTCATTCCCCTGAGGCAGGGCAAAGCCGACCGAGGGAGAGAGAAGAACAGTCGACATCTCATCCAGGCTGTAACATGACTTCTGGGCTGCTGCTTCTGTTCGGATATCACCTCCGCGAGTCTGGCGTAGAAGCATCTTGCACTTGGTCCCATCCCACCAGAGGTTGTGAACACTAGAGGAGTGAAGCTGTCGTTCTCGTTCCTCCTGTGTGCAGCATCGAGAGCATGCGGCCATGGGATAAAAAATCCTGATGTCGAAGAAGGCTCGCTGTCCCCGCGTCCAGAATCCTCGAGCACTGACGTCAACATGGGATTAGTTGGATGTGTTTGAAGTCCTATGTTGGAAAATCTCACCATCCAATGGAAGGAGGGTCGGTTCTACCCTGACATCACGGCAGATTTCCTTCAGCATATTTGCTGTGAGATCCCTTACTTCGTCATGCCTCACGCATATGAAGCCCCCTTTCTTGCATACCATGGCGTCATCGACGTCATAGGAAGAGCCACACACGCATTGGGAGGGCAAACCTTCTACTGGCCTACCGTACCTTAGAGCATTGGCATCTGTAAAGTCTTGTTTATTTAGACTGAAACTATTTGCCCTTATCGGTAACGTAGTTAAACAATTCGAGGCGCCCAGCTCCTGCATTATTAGCTACTTTTTTTTCTTCAAATTCTCTGGTACTTGCATCAGCAGTTGCTGTAACTTATCACTTTAGCCGTGTTGTCGTTCTGTCGTAATGGACCTTCGATTCTTGTTTACTTCACTGGTATTCACCTCCCCTTTTGCGTTCTGAGCTATTATGTGGTTCGTGAGGGCTGTCATGAGCTCGACTGAGTTATTCATGTTCGGTGGCAGCAATCTCCTCTAGATTGGTCAGTCCCATTTCTTCCAGTCTCGGTGGTAGTGCAAGGAGTGATCTTTCTTCTGGGGTTAGGTGAGGGTGTTTCACTAATTTGGGAATTAAATTGACGCTAATAGCTTCTTCCAGAGGGTGGAGGAGGGGTCCGATATCAGGGATAGTGCGCATCAGGTAGTTCCAGCGATGCTTGACTCCATGGGTGAATGCCGCAAAAGCCGCATGTGGCTCTGTGTTAGCAATCTCAGACAGAGCTTGGATTTCCCCAACCCACTCATTCACCTTTCCCGTTACGTACTCGGTCTTGAAGTCCGTCGTGCCGACCACTGCGCCTAGGTGTCTTTGGCCATACTTTGTTATTTTGACCTCACTTCCACCGAACACCTCCATTGCCCGTTCATAATGTTCTGGCTTCACAATGAGGAAAGACTTGCTGGCATTTGGGTGGTACCCTATTTGTGGACCATTTGATGTTACCAGGTCCCACCACTTTTTGATGTCCTCCACTTTTCCTGCTCCTGTAAGGTCATCAGCGTATGCCACTTGCTTAACCTCAGTTGTTTTAAATTTTATTGTGTGTTGGAGCCCAGATAGGCCTATTGTGTACATTGCCATTGCAGCAGGGTCCCCCTGCGCTGTTCTCTCGGTTGACTGTATGATTGTGTCATCTCTTATAGCCTTGTTGTTTACTATATACAGGTCTGATGGATTCCTATAGGAGTTTTCAACATACATTGCAAACCTTGGACACTTGATCTTGATGTTGTGTAGTGCGGCCTTGCTGTTAAGTATGTTGAATGCGTTTGAAGCGTCCACCAGGAGAACGGCCTCACAATCGCACTGCTAAATTATCGTTCTCATGGCGTGAATGGCAGCTTCCCCTCCAGCCTGGTAGCCAGCACAAACTTGCAAGTTCACTGCTGCTGCCCTGACATCATCCTTTACCACCTCCATTATGCATTTTCCGATGATCCGCCTCAGCACTTCCCCCACCCCTATAGGCCTACATCCTGGATTCTTATTGAAGGGAATGAGGCGGTAGGCCGTCAGAGCATGGAGGTGTTGGCAGCACGAGGATGCCAGCTTTCTTGCAATGACGGCAATGGCCGTGCAGAGATCACTTGCTACGGGGCCAAACTTGTTAGTGCTGAGGATGATTCTCCAACCGTTTGCATCCAGTCCTGAAGGGCCGGCACCTCCCTGAGTCTTCAGTGCCTTTTTCCACACCATTCCCTCTGTTATTTTTTCTAACATGACAGCATTTCGTGGGATATAGTCGCCCTGGAAGCTGATGCCTTTGTCTTCACTTGCAAGGGGATGTTTTTCTTTTAGTTGTTTTAATGTGTCTGTTTATTGGCATAACCCCACCGGAGGATTCCTCTGTGAGAGATCTTACCGCCAGACACTTCCCACACGCATTTTGTTTCCAAATTTTCTTGCCACGTCATCGGTGTTTTGCTTTCCGTCACCCGTAATTTTTAGTCTCTCCTGCAGTGTTCTTGCTTCACATAGGAGATCATCAAGGGCCCCAGTCTGTCACATTGCCAATCTTCTCTTCATTGCAGCCACATTTTCTTTGTGCTTAGTCTTTGTGTGTGTCCCCTGACAGAATAGATGTGGTATTATTGCCAGTATTTGAAGAGCTAAAGGGGCAAGGAAGCAGTCCTGAGTGTACTCAGTAATGAGGCGAATCATCTCCCGAATCATTTCTTTGGTGGCAGCACACTTGGGTGGTTCAAACAGGTTAGCTGGCGACCACCTGACAATTTATGAGTAAGTTTCTTTAACCCATATGTCAGCATTTTCCATAGACATGCCATTCCACTGTGGTGGCTGTGTCTCATTCACCTCGTAGACATCTGCTACTATTGAAGCAGGGTTTATGAGTACTACATTTTCGGGTTGAGTAGACTCACTGCTTGCACTTAGAATTTCATCGGGCGGTTGGGTCCCGGCGATATCCACTGTGGCCTCCTGTGTCGCATCCCTACCTTGTGGGTTCCGACAATTGTTTCCATTTCTGCAAACCACACATGGTCGGTTGTTTCTCGCACATTCACAGCTCGTACAATTTTGGTACTGGCTAGCACAGACGCAGCAATGTCTGTTACTCGGCATAGTGTTCCGCACCTTGGGCGACAGTTACGTCCGCCTCCGACATATGCTACTATAACTACTTCTACTTTGCTGTCACTGGGAATCGAGTATGACAATCACCCAGCTATGATACATTGATATGAGTTATTAAGGATGTCACATTTGTTGGTGAGCTCCGAGGTGTGACTAGTGGCCGATATGGGACCGGAAGGGTCGTCCACAGATGTTGCACGTTTGAAGGGCTACATCTAGTGCGGGAACGGCGGCGACAACATCTTTCCGGCGCTGGTACTTGTTTGCCTCGGTATGCAGTCGGGCTAACTCGAAAGTATTAACACCTTCTCGTGTGGTACTCCTCCAAGCTATGTTTAAGGCACCTTTTCTAGCCCCTTCCCCATGTGGCTCGTGGTAAGGGCTGCTCAGTCTCATAGACAGGGCAGGATTGCACTGCTGCCTAGGAGCCAGTGCATAAACGACCATCTTATCTATGCCGCCCATGTGCAGTGTTGTGACTAGAGACTCCCGGCAGTCATCTCTGCCTGACGCCATTGCCACTCGTCTGTCCCTATAGGATTTTTTAGGGTATAGAGTTTTTGATGACAATGAAAAGTATGATGAGCTGGATGATGGCTGCTCATGAGTTGATTTATGTGGTGAGGCAGGAGTGCAGGCTGAAACCACATATCTTAGCTCTCCCTTTTCCCTGATCCACTGATGCAAGTGTTGCAACGACTGAGGAGAGGGAGAGTTGCGATGGACTCCCGATCGCCCAGTTTGTTGGGATTCGCCTTAGTAGCGTGTTCATTTTGCATTGCCTTCATCTGCCGGTGTAGTCAGCGGGTTCTCATGTTGGTCACCTCTTCCGCTTATTCCACTGTTGGCGTCTTACTGAAGGTCTGTAAGCATGTCTGCCTGATGTAGGGTTCCACCACAGATTTTCTGTTCAGGGTTTACTCTCGTAGCCTTATACCTGCCAGGGTTAATCCGCAAAGCAGCGGGGCAGTAGTTGGTAGGCGCAAAGGCGTGTCCACATGTCGGTGGGCCTATGCACCGTTCCTCTGGGGCTCACTGCTTCTCCGAGATCCCCTGCTGGTCTAGCTGGGGTCGCCAGTCACTCAGTTACCACGAGGAGGCACACACAAGACAAAAAAAAAATAATTTTAGCTGCACTTTCGTGGCAATACATAATGAATAAATAAATAAAACATTATGCCAATTATATCATAACTACCACAAGGTCGTATTCTTAGAAGAACACAAACTTTAACTTGCTTTACTGCAGAAAAAAAAAATCTTTGCGCAATTAAAAATACAATCATTCCTCGCTAAATTTAGACGATACTAGAAAGTATTAGTTGACGTTTATATACAAGTAAACACACACACACACACACACACAGCGCACCTCTCTATCGAGCTCTCAAAGACATGTACAATGTGTCTATTATTTCCCTCGTGCCTTGGGATTTTAAGAACACTTCCAACTGACTGACTTTAGACTACGAACATAGAGACATCAAACCAAAATGGCGTCGTAATTACACTTAGACTCTATCGCCAATGTACGATTCTTTTGGTTGGTAAAGGACCCTGAATTATCTCGTTAGTCCTTGACACTGTATGACCCCTAGGAAGTATTAGGTTAGGTTGAATGGATTTGGTTAATAGCATTAGGTTAGATAAGGTTAGGTTAGTATAACGTTAGGTTAGTGCTACTTTAGTTTACGTTAGGTTAGGTTAAGTTAGGTTAGGTGTACAACATTCACTCTTTTGATCATTACGATTCCCAGGAAGTACTTAACAACTTCCCCCACCTCACCGTCTCTACCCCTTCCCCTTTCCCTGCCCCCTACTCCCTACCCTACCTCTTCCCTTCTCCTACCCCTTACCCCTGCCCCTGAAGCCAAATGAGGGTCATTTGATAGTTGATTGTGTGAATTACCATAAACAAGCCAATTTGGTGCTCTATGAAAGTGTCTCCACATAATTGTCAGAGGTCAAGAATGAGGGCAAGTGTGAAGCAATTATGTTGTTTTATAATTGTTAATGAAAATGTGTGTGTGTGTGTGTGTGTGTGTGTGTGTTTATTAGTTTTTTGTTTTTAATGATTTTTATATAAATTTGTATGTTTAGTGATTTGATTTATGGCGTGTAGGTTGTGGTTCATCTTTGTTATAATTTATTTATTTCCTTATTTAATTAATGTATATTGTGAATGATAATGAGTTTGTTTTTAGTTGTTTATTGATTTTTTTTCTAATATGTGTATGATTTTACCTGTTTTTCCTTAATTCCTTTTGACAGTTGGGAAAAACTCACTTAAAGAAGACCGGAATATTTGGGAAAACCAAACACTAATTTCTTTTCCCCTCCGGATATAAATTTCCTCTTACGTGACTCCTTAGCCACCTCCTCCCCGCCCCTCCCTATCTCTTCCCCACCCCACCCCACCCCTTCTCTCAACCCCTCCCCATCTCCTACTGACCTCGCTCTACCTCTTCCCCACCTCTCCATTACTCTTCTCCACTTCTTCTCCATCTCCACCTCCTCCCCACCCTTCCCCATTGAAGGTTCCAAGTGTTCCCTGAAGAATGCAGTGATGGGTAGGGAAACACCGGGTAACACTGAAGTCCGTTTATTAAAGGATAGGAGAAATACAAGTGGTGACTAGCGTGTGCCATGCACGGCTCACACAGTCAGACTGAGACTGCCTTGCCATATGGCAGCCTCTGGGCAATGTTGCCACATAACGTGCAGTGTTGCCACGTGATTATATACATAGATGCTACTCGGCACAGTAGCTTATATACAAGGTTGCTACTCGGCACAGTAGCATAGATACATAACCTACACCCATCTCCTTCATTCATTTCCCTACCTCTTCCCCACCCCTTCCTCACCCTCTCCACTTCCTTACCCACCTAAAACTCATGTATATTAACTCTCGTCATCACCTCTGCCAGCACGGACAATCATCTTCGTCTGGTGTTGACTTCCCACCACCGCAATGACACACCTGTGGAAGCTCTTGCACGGCGAACGTGTGTTTGCGTCCTGCTCACAGTGGCGTTCGTTGTGCTATTATTAGTATAACTTCCTGATGGGTATTTTCCTCATCATCTTCTGATAGGTAGACCTCATTATTATTTGATAGGCCCTCCTGATTTTTATCCATTAGTTATAGCCACTCCTCCATTTTTATCTAATACTCTGATCCCCATTATTGTCTGATAATCTCGTCCCAATTATTGTCTGAAAGGCACTTCCCGTTATATTCAGAGAGCCAAAGCTAGTCCGCATCAGTATCCAAGAGCTAGTTCCCCATTATTAACTACTAGCCATTGTACTGTATATTCTCCCTAGTTACCCATATGCATTTGTTGGCCTTGCTTTCCCATTACCGCTTGGTTCACGAACCTCAGCCACTGTTTTATATATTGTCTTATTTCCCACTGTTACCGAGGCCTCCCTTCCCATTTTCCCTTCCATGGTTTTCTCTCACAGTATCTCATTTTATTATCCATTTCAATGCATTATTATCTCTCTCTCTCTCTATCTCTCTCTTTTCTTCTTCATTCCTCGTCCCATTCGTTACCCTTCATCATCTGTTCTCTCTCTCACCCCTCTCCCATTTCCTCTATTCACTAAGCTCTCCATTTTTCCCTGTCTCCTACCTCTCTCTCCTCTCACCCGTCCCTCCCCTTCTTTCTGTTTACTTCCCCCCTCCATCAACCTCTCCCTGTGCTCCCCCCTCTTCCTCTCTATTCCCTCCCCTCCTCCCTGCCACTTCCTCTCGTCTCCAATTCTTTTTGTCTGTTGCCCTCCCCCCGCTCTCTCTCTCCTGCACCCCTATGGACAAGGAGGTATAAAGAGAGGCGGAGGGAGAGCGAGGAACAACTCTCACCTTGGAATTACAGTGTCAGAGCGAAAGTGAAGTTTCCTCTCCTTCTTAATTAGCGACGCCCGGAAGATGACGGAAGCTACTGGGATCGGCTGTCTGTCTGTCTGTATATATTTATGGACGAATTCATTAAAAATGTCTCAAACAGAGCGAGATTGAAAATTGAAAGTGATGAGCTGAGGGTTGAATGGACGTATAAGGTCTTGATTGAGATGGCGTAATATGAATGTAGACGAGAGTAGCAGTTAGAATAATTGACAGGATATAGATAGCTCAGCATCCGCCTTGCCTGACATCACTGATGGATGTCTTTCATGCGGGAGGGATGTTTCATTTCCATGAATGGCTTAACGCAACTGTTGGCTACTTCTGGTTCACCCTTGTATTATTATATATGAAATTAAAACACCATATTGAAGATGTCACAAGAGAGAGGAGCTTATGACGTTATAACATATGCATTCGCTTATCTCTGTATAGTGAGAGAATGAAGTAGCGTCCCGGTGTTTTGACGAATACATCGCAAAATGGTTGAGCCATTCGACACACGCATGTGGGGAGCCTATAAACAGTTGGCAGGCCGCAGACCTGTGGGACCTTGGAAAGGGGTCACCAGTGACACCATTCACTGTGTTGGGTAGTCAGGTTTCATTACACTTCATCCAAGGCTGGGAAGATTGTTTCTTCTCTCACTGTACCGCAGTGAGTAATTGTATGTGAGTAATTTTCCTGATTTTGATTATTTGTGCAGACGAAGGAGTGACCTGCGGGTGTCTCTTCCGCATCTGGTTAACATGTAATAGTCCTTAATCAGGTATATTTTTCCCTCAGCAGCAGCCGCAGCAGCAGTAGACTGCATCAGGGGCGTGCCATGGTGAGCAGAGGGGCCAGCAGCAGAGGGGGTGTGGGCGCAAGAGGCAGTGTTGTGGTGATGGTGGCGGTGCTGGCGGCCGTGGTGGTCCTGCTGGTGCCCGCACGAGCCATCAACCCTCAGTCTACCTTAGAGTGTCACCGTCGACAGTATACCTATAAGGTGTGTGTGTGTGTGGGGAGGTGGGGGTGATCTGTTCCGGTATAGGTACAATGTCATTAACTTGCCAGATGTGCCTGTATCGTTTTTAATCCTGGCCACGACTACATCACATTGTCTGGTTCTGTCCCTGTACTGGCCATGCCGGTACCTCTTGTCACAGAATTTGTCATAATTACTAATACTACAACTGTCTCAGTTCTAGGTCAGAGTTAATGATTTTAACTAGTATGTTTATAAGTACAGCATTGGACAGGCCAAGGTCCCGGTTTACATTTTCTTTCTTACATGCCTCCTTGGCAAAGTCTATCAACTTGGTCCTGATTCCTTGAATGCAGTGACACCGCTTTGAGTACGATGGCTTAATTTCCTTGAGTACGATGACATATTTTTGTGCTATGACAACCCCATAAGTAAAATATTATCTTACTGAATGGATTAGTCATCGTATTCAAGGGGTTAAGACTTCTTACCCAACCAGCTGATACATCGTTCTCAGGATATCGGCACCGTACTCAATGGATAATAGCGGGTTTATAGTTCTAATACCGAGTTTATTGTCAGCTGGGTTTGTTCAATGCCGGGTTTATTGATACCGGGTTTATTTAATACTGAGTTCGATAAGAAAAACCCCAAATTAAATAAAGCCGATATTAGATGAACCCAGTATTAAATAAACCCGGTAGTTAATAAACTCGGCGTTATAAGCTTCCGTGTGTATACATGACGGTCGTCTACTGTCTCCTCCAGTGACGACACAAAGACCGGAGCGTTTAAACAGCTGAATGGATAACAGCTCTAGCAAACAGCCTGTCATTTGTTTTCTCAAAGAGAGAGAGAGAGAGAGAGAGAGAGAGAGAGAGAGAGAGAGAGAGAGAGAGACGGTGAAAGATGGCAGACAGTGAAATTTGCAAATAGACAACCAAGAAAGGACACAGAAAAAAATATATTACAGTATATAAAGCAAGAGAGAGGAGAAAAGATAAAATAAAAGAGAGAAAGCGAGAGAAAAATAATTAATGAGTATTAATTTAATGGCTAAGAAATCTCTTCTCAATAACTTTAATGGTATGTTCTGCTTTTCCATTAACGTATTCTTAGGCCGAGGACCACCTGTTACAATTTAATCCTCTTACAAGTTAGGACGACCATTTAATGAAGTAAATCTCATTATTTGAATTTACTGATGAGTTCCAGACAGGCACCGCCAGTACCCACTATATGGAGGTCCTATCATCTCTCTAAGTCTTTAATAACAGTGAACGTGGGTCTCATAGGCCTGACGTCACGTTCTCACACAAGAGGGAAATGTGGGTGTCACACACACTCGGCCTTATTCACGTCCCCAGCTGTTAAGTTGGGTACCTATTCACAGCTGGGTAGGGTAGGAATGCCCGGGTGCGAACTAGCGACCTTAGGTTAGACGATGAACACTGTATGCATTCGTGTACTATTACTGGTAGTGATGATGATAATGATAATATTGTTGATAAATCGATGATGATGATATCTCTTAGAATTGTTTGACGAATTTCAGTAAAATTTTACTCACTTATAAACACGAAACTTAAACGAAGTAATTCACTTCTGGTCTTTGCTGGACCAGTCATGGCCAAAGCTCAGTGGTCAAGGCGGTCAAAACGGTATTACAAAGAGGACTGGTCATAGTCTGAGTTTTACTTCTCTAACACTCTTGTTCAGGTATTGGTTATCTGATTTTGTAATAAACGCATTTTAACAAAATAATTTGAGTCATATCTTGAATAACAATCATCTTTTTTTTAATATATAATAAAAGTGACTTAAGATTAAGATGTATAAAATAAAGAGGAAATAATTCACACACTTGAATGAGAGGTTTAGAATTAGCTGCTATTTTTTCCTCAGTGTAGAGGATATTTCCCCATGAAGACTTTGTTGCGAGGACTTACAAGGACTATGTCTGTGAGTTGTTGTTAACGTCTTTCGTCGCTCTTCGCCCACAGGTGCACAAGACCGACGACGAGGGCCGCATCTGCTGGGACTTCATCAACGTTATGAGCTGCTGGGGGCGCTGTGACTCTAACGAGGTGAGTACAATATGTTATGGGAGTCTTAATATAATTTGGACGCCATTATGGAAGTTATTTCTTAAATTATTACCTGAAGTTAGCCAATTAGGTGCTGTCAAGTATCTCCAGTTACCGGGAAAATTCGATGTGCGGCTCTTTAACAGTGTTCGTAAATGTCCATGAAATTGTACTCTGGTGGTTTAACCGTGAAATTGTTTTGTATATTAAGCATATTGTGTTCCTCTCCGGGAAATATATTATGACCCTCGTTGTGTCACCAGTGAGGTGAAAACTGTGGGCGTTGCTGGGGAGGCTGAGTTGTTGGGTAGGTGATGGTAGGGGGACCTTGCTGGGAGTGGTGTTACTAAGGTGTTCGTGTTAACAATGTTGATAGAGGGAATTGTGCTTGCTAAGGAGAGTGGAAGCTTGCAAACTGAGATGTGTTGGTACGAAGTTAAGCCTCTTATTTTCCTTTAGTGATGACTGATGTTTTAATTGGCGTTCCTGAAGTCTTTCGTAAACTGAATTGACTAAATTGAGGAGAGAAGGAGGTGAGAAATAAAGAAACGAAGAGGTATGGGATAATACTAGAACGCACGGAGTTAGACACGGATAATGAGGGAGAATAAGCCTTTAGCCGGCAATAGAAGCAACCGAGACCCGAGGGGAAGAAAAGGTACAGTAGTGTGGATCGATAATGAGGAGGAGGAAGAAGGATATGAAAGTTTGTTTACTTATTTCAAAAGAAGAGGAAGAGAAATATGCTAAGAAAACGAAGGAAATAAAGGATACAGCTCATAACGAGAGCCACCCACTGAATAGATCTCATAGGTCTTATACAAGTACTGAAGAAAGAGGCTCGTGACGGTGTCTGGTGGAGGAGGACCTTGATTGGTGGTGTTGGTCGGTGTGTGTGTGTGTGTGTGTGTGTTGGGGAGGGTGGAGGACTGGGAGCCTCTATTATCACCTGGGATAATGACCCGCCAGGTGACACATGTAACGAGCCAGGGACGCCTACCTCTGCCCACCTTCTGAGAGAAACTGGTGATGGTGATAGTTGGTGATGGTGACAGTTGGTGATAGTGACAGTTGGTGATGGTGACTGTGGGCGATGGTGACTGTGGGTGATGGCGCTGTTAGTACAGTATTTGTGATCGATGCTGAAACTGTGCCGAAAGATGGCGCCCTTGCGAGTTGGTACAGCAGCTGGTTGGGGCACTGTGTGTGTGTGTGTGTGTGTGTGTGTGATAATTAATGATAAAATAATGATAATAGAATAACTAACGGTTTATTGAATGAACATGGCAGCCAAAAGGTTGTAAATACACAGTAAACAAAGATGATAAAGGTTACAAATGGTTAAATTGGGGAGTGGGTCACTTGATGGACATAAACTTTCAGTATTAAAAGAGAAGTAACATGAAGTGCACATACAAATTTATTATTACAGATCCTTCCACGGTTCCGAAGACCTCCGTACGTAGGTATTAAGGGCAATCCTGGCAGCTCCCTCCCTCCGGGTTGTCATAGTCTGCACTTGTTTGTTTTGTCACACCCATTACTTGGTCCTAGTAAGTCCTTCAGCTCATAGGGGTGATGGAGATAGTTCTTGTTTCTTATCTGATGTAGTAAGGATTCTCGTTTCTCTCTTGGTGTAGCTGCAAGTCTTCATTTTACATCTGGTGTTGTGAGGTGGGTGGGTGGTAGGCGGTGAGGGCGATATGGGCCAATGGGCCGTGACCACAAACCACCGGACACTAACTTGTCACTGTCTTTCATTTAATTTTATTCTTTTTTTTCGAGTTTAAATTGTCACTTTTGTATATAGTTGTGAAGTTGATCGCCAATCTATGCACTATGTTATTGTTGGGAGGATGTAGATAAATGCTGGGAGGGAGGCAGCTACATCCATGGTCAAAAATGACCACGTCCCCATTCAATGGGAGCCCTGCAGTGGGTGTGGGTGTGTTTAGATCCCTGCAGTGAGTGTGGGTGTGTTTAGAACCATACAGTGTGTGTGAGTGTGTTTTAGAACCCTACAGTGGGTGTGGGTGTGTTTTAGAACCCTACAGTGGGTGTGTTTAGAACCATACAGTGTGTGTGAGTGTGTTTTAGAACCATACAGTGTGTGTGAGTGTGTTTTAGAACCCTACAGTGGGTGTGGGTGTGTTTTAGAACCCTGCAGTGGGTTTCAGTGTTTCTTAGAGCCCTGCTGTGTGTGTGTGTGTGTGTGTGTGTGTGTGTAAGCTGACTTGAATACAAATAACATCCCATTATTTATCACATATTACATGAGCTATTTTTTTTTTTGCATTCTAGCCATGATTGAAAGTATATGGTATTAATTGGTTGCTTGTGTCATTATGAAGCAGACATGAGAGAGTGAAGCATGAAAATCTTTTAATATTTGATGGTGCCTGAGCAACTAGAATAAACCAATGATTAAAATAAACATATTCTCAAAGGTCCAAAAAATCATCTTGTCAGTAGGATTTGCCTTACAGGAATTCAAGACTTCCACAAAAAATTACAAGTTCGCTTTTGGGAAAATTAAGCGTGTTTTAGAATTCCTGCTGTGGGTATGGGTGTGTTTTAGAACCCTGCAGTGGATGTGGGTGTGTTTTAGAGCTATGCAATGGGTGTGGGTGTGTTTTAGATCCCTGACGTGGGTATGGGTATGTTATAGATCCTCGCAGTGGGTATGGGTGTGTTTTAGAACCCTGCAGTGGGTGTGGGTGGGTTTTAGAGCCTTGAGGTTGGTATGGGTATGTTTTAGAGCCTTGAGGTGGGTATGGATATGTTTTAGAGCAGTACAGTAGGTGTGTTTTAGAGCCCTGGCGTGGGTATGTGTGTGTTTAGAGCCATGCAGTGGGTGTGAGTGTGTTTTAGAGCAGTACAGTGGGTGTGTTTTAGAGCAGTACAGTGGGTGTGTTTTAGAGCAGTACAGTGGGTGGGTTTTAGAGCCCTGACGTGGGTATGTGTGTGTTTAAAGCCATGCAGTGGGTGTGAGTGTGTTTTAGAGCAGTACAGTGGGTGTGTTTTAGAGCAGTACAGTGGGTGTGTTTTAGAGCCCTGACGTGGGCATGGATGTGTTTTAGAGCCATGCAGTGGGTGTGGGTGTGTCTTAGGGCCCTGCAGTGGGTATGGTTGTGTTTTGATCCCTGAAATTGGTGTATGTGTGTTGCAGACTTCTATAATAGATGAAAGCGTATCCTAAATCTTCTTCAGTGGCCGTGGGCTGTCCCAAAACATCTTCCAGTGGCTTGGATGTTTAACAGAGCCCTATGAGAGCGAACCCCTTCTTTTGTGCCCCTTGCAGGAGTGTGTGCATCTGTAGGTCGTCGAAGAGTGTATCGGGCATGAGGCTGCGGGCTTATTTTCTGGTCCTTACACAGAATATGTAAATCTGTCCGAATCCAGACTACGGAATGTTGACTCGTGAGGAATCACGCACATGATGTATAGTAACAGACGCACAGATGACAGTGTTAAGTGCACTGTTTGAGAGAGAGAGAGAGAGAGAGAGAGAGAGAGAGAGAGAGAGAGAGAGAGAGAGAGAGAGAGAGAGAGAGAGAGAGAGAGAGAGAGAGAGAGAGAGAGAGAGAGAGAGAGAGAGAGAGAGAGAGAGAGAGAGAGAGAGAGAGAGAGAGAGAGAGAGAGAGAGAGAGAGAGAGAGAGAGAGAGAGAGAGAGAGAGAGAGAGAGAGAGAGAGAGAGAGAGAGAGAGAGAGAGAGAGAGAGAGAGAGAGAGAGAGAGAGAGAGAGAGAGAGAGAGAGAGAGAGAGAGAGAGAGAGAGAGAGAGAGAGAGAGAGAGAGAGAGAGAGAGAGAGAGAGAGAGAGAGAGAGAGAGAGAGAGAGAGAGAGAGAGAGAGAGAGAGAGAGAGAGAGAGAGAGAGAGAGAGAGAGAGAGAGAGAGAGAGAGAGAGAGAGAGAGAGAGAGAGAGAGAGAGAGAGAGAGAGAGAGAGAGAGAGAGAGAGAGAGAGAGAGAGAGAGAGAGAGAGAGAGAGAGAGAGAGAGAGAGAGAGAGAGAGAGAGAGAGAGAGAGAGAGCATTTTTCACGCTCTCCCAACCACCCGTAACCCTCTCACGGATTCTCCACGCCCTCCCAGTATCGTGCACACTCGTCCGCACCCAGCAGGCTTCGCCACCTGTGCATTACCGAAGATTCTCGTAACTCTTGTCATGATGAAGCACTTTCGAGTTTCGATAAAAATTTCTTTTGAGGAACTCTTAGGCTGTGAATAATAGTGTTACTCATTTTTACTTCATATTTACGCATTTACTAACTTCCATTTTATGGTTTTATAATCGCTAGTTGTTTTTTTATAAGCCTGATAATTATAGGATTATTTTCGTTTGTTTTGATGAATTGACAAACGGGTTTATTGTTTAATATATTTTCACAACGTTAGCAAAGAGTAATTAGAGCTGATGTGATTATGTTTAAAAAAAATTAAATATCTTGTTTGGAATAATTATCTGGTTGATTAGTTGTTTGCAATGTTTATCACCAAATTTAGAGAAGGATGGATAATTTTGGTTGAAATGAGATTTATTAAAATAAATTAATAGAGTGGCAGGTGAATAAAGTTTTTATCAACGAAAGGAAATATTTCTTAATGAGCAATCAAATATCTCGCAGTTATTCCATTAAGTTGATTAGCATCCATTAGTTTAGTTTAGATAAAGGCGAAAAATAGTGCTAAAATTATGACACACTAAAGACTGAACGAGAACATATTACTCTATCTCTCTATACCAGACCGCCATGTTTGGTGCCATAGGCTGGTCAGAACACACTGGAAATTGGACTTGAAGGATCTGTTATATATGAACCTTACCCTATTTGATAATTATCATCACAGAGATCTGGTTCGTTGGCTGTGTCTAGACAGTTTTGTAATTGCCTCTGTAAACATATAGACAGTAGTAATTATATATATGTAGGCTATCTACATATCTCAATTATATAACTTACACTACCCGAATTAACTAGATAAACAGCAACTAAATATACTGTACCTTATCAATACCTTCTCACGTGCTAGATGACATCCCATGTCCTCTACGCACCTCTGACTTGCACAGGTCATCAACAAGTGCCCAGCCCTCAGTGGACTTAACCCCTGTATCTCACACGCGACAGACGTGTTAAAGGAGCTCTGTAAACTACCTCTTATATTCTCTTGTAAAAGGACAGTTGACTTTTATCGGTTAATTAGCCATTTATTACAACATGGTGTGCATATATTTTATAAATGGATAAGAAAGCCAGATAGTGTTTCTGTGAACATTAAGTAATGTGAAACAACTACAAACAGAGATTACAAGTAACTCCACTTGAAACTACAAAGCAGTTACAAGAGTTCCTGAACTAGTGGATTACCAAATATCCATATGCAGTTCATAAGGTGCCAACTGGTGGGGTTCCTATATAAACTGAAACAGTGCTTTAGTGCTTGTGACTCAACGCACGCTCAGCAGTAACTCAAGTATCCATGTATAAGTGTAATAAATGACAGATTCACCATCTAATACATGGAGGTGACGAGCAGATGGGATTACCTCACATTCTTCATTCCACATCCTACATTCGTGGTAACATAGATGTTACCAAATATCCATGGCTGGAACACTCCCCTGTTCGCCTGTCCACGCCCGATGGCGGATACAATATTATAGGCAAGTGAAGGATGTTTCTTTAAGTTAATTATAAGAAATGCGCTCTTGTTTACCATTAAGTACAAGAGGGAAAACACCAAAAACAATACTAGTCAAGTATAGCCACAACTGAACAAGGTACTCGGCCTCTTGAGGCAACAGAGGAATCTTCTGTCCTTTAATCTGGTTACTCAACTTATCGAGGTCGAGTCAATCACCTGTCGGGGTTGCCACTAGGTTACAAGGCACACTTGGGCACACCAAAAATATTTGTAGATAATTAGTCAGGATGTTTTTACAATTTGATGAGCAAGGTTTGTGTTATTATTGCAAGTGTTTGTGACAGAGAGGAGCACGGTGTTCTCACATATTCCTCGTCTCCGCACTCCTGACACCTCGCTAATGGACCATATGGCATGCTATAAAATGTGTTTTACCATCGTGTTGTTGACTGCAATGCTAATGCACTCTACCCTTGTTTTGTCTCTCTGAGGTGAGGAGTTTATTCTCGTGTTGATTATGCTGTTGTCGAGGCCAATTCACATTTAGATTCAGAGGTTCCAGCCACGGTGAGGAATATTGTCCGAGTATTTGTGTATTTTAAAAGACTTGGTTATGATGGTGTTGTGTTTGGGAACCTGAGAATAATAGCGGTGTAGGTGTGTTTTTGATGAGTTTAGTCACCCAAATCCTAAACCAACCTAACTGATGGAAGTTTTCTCGGGTGCATCATATAATGAGGAGTTCCTAGACACCTTTACTGGCAGTGTTTAGTCAATCCTTCACCTGCCTTTTCTAATCTGAAGTAACAGAGATATTTTCACGGCCAAGGGGTGTTTTTTCTTTTATATGTGGCGAGTGGTGAGTTCTCATAATAACGCAACACGATGTAGTCTAACATGGTTGATCGATAATTATTATGTTGTGTTGTGTTGTGTTGTTATTTTAACGTGTTTGTATTTCTTGGCATAACATCGCATATTATCTGAGTTTTTACTTTGTTTTCTCTCTCTCTCTTTCTGTCTGTCAGTCTGTGTATTCCTATACTTTTACCGTTTTTCTGTTTGTCAGTTTGTATGTTTTCCAATTGTCTATGTTTTTTTCTTTTCTTGGTCAGTCTTTTTTATTTTCCCATTTACGTCTTTTTACTGTCTGTCTGTCTCTGTTTTGTCCACTCTTTCACTCTTTCCCTCACACACACACACACACACACACACACACACTCTCTCTCTCTCTCTCTCTCTCTCTCTCTCTCTCTCTCTCTCTCTCTCTCTCTCTCTCTCTCTCTCTCCGCCAACAACCACTTCACCCATCGTGTAAACAGTATGTATTGAATTCAGACAAGGACGCTCGAGTACCAACACATGTAATATTAATGACGCAATTCGGCTTTCCCTAGAGTAGTCCTCGGAGGAATTCCTTTGTGAGGGTGAGGCGACGCTCCCATCTACAAACAACAGTTCCTTACCTCTACTGTCTAGGGAGTTACTTGATATGTTTTGTTTTTGTACGAGTGACCGACAAAACAAATACAAAAAGAGATATAACAAATTATTGTTTGTACATGATGATTTTGTTGTTGTTTTATGAGAATGTTTTATGTTACGATTTCTGAAGTTTCATGTTTATTTAAATTTACTTTTAGTCTATATAAGATGCAGGAAGAAATCATACTGCTGTACTTGTCTTTTCCACCCGGGTAGACTGTGTTGGTAGTGATGATGAAAATACGACTACTACTACTACTACTACTACAGCCTCCCCCAATAGCCACACCTTCGCCACCATTTTATTACCTTAATATTAAGTACACTAATACATAAGCAGCTATCCTAGCTGTATTGAATTAGTTGAGCCGCAGGTCTATGAGGCATTCAGTGACTGTAGCCTCATAGTCAATATCTGCAGCTGTTGTCGGCTTTGGGGCAGAAGCTCTCGTTCCCCTGAGGCAAAGCAAAGCCGACCGAAGGAGAGAGAAAGACAGTCGACATCTCATCCAGGCTGTAACGTAGCTTCTGGGCTGCTGCTTCTGTTCGGAGATCACCTCAGCGAGTCTGGCATAGCTACTACTACTTCTTATTTTAATTTGTTTATGTGGCCTCCATCCTCCCCAATAGCCACACCTTCGCCGCCATTTTACTACCTTAAGATTAAATATCCTAATACACAAGTAGCTATCCTAGCTGTGTTGAGTTAGTTGAGCCGCAGATCTAAGCGACATTCAGTGACTGTTGCCTCATAGTTAATATCTGCAACTGTTGTCGGCTTTGGGGCCGATGGTCTCGTTCCCGTGAGGCAGAGCAAAGCAGACCTAAGAGAGAAGGACAGTCGACATCTCATTCAGGCTATAACATAACTTCTGGGCTGCTGCTACTGTTTGGATAGCACCTCCATGAATCTGGCGTAGAAGCATCTTGTACTTGGTCCCATCCCACCAGAGGTTGTGAACACCAGAGAAGTGAAGCTGCCTTGATCAGCGTTCTGAATTCTCTCCCGGTATGTTCTTATCTTGTCGTTCTCGTTCCTCCTGTGTGCAGCATCGATAGCTAAGTTACGGTGACATGTAGCCATGGGATAAAAAATCCTGATGTCGAAGAAGGTTCGCTGTCCCCGCGTCCAGAATCCTCGAGCACTGACGTCAACATGGGCTTTGTTGGATGTGTTTGAAGTCCTATGTTGGAAATTCTCACCGTCCAGTGGCAGGAGGGTCGGTTCTACCCTGACATCACGACAGATTACCTTCAACATATTTGCTGTGAGATCCCTTACTTCGTCATGCCTTATGCATATGAAGCCCCCTTTCTTGCAAACCATGGCGTGATCGACGTTATAGGAAGAGCCACACACGCATTGGGAGGGCAAACCTTCTGCTGGCATCTGGCATCTGTAAATTCTTGTTTATTGAGACTGAAACCATTTGCCCTCATCGGTAATGTAGTTAACCAGTTCGAGGCGCTCAAATATCAATCTCATGGCGTGAATGGCGGCCTCCCCGCCAGCCTGGTGGCCAGCACACACTTGTAGGTGCCCAGCTGCTGCCCTGACATCATCCTTTACCACCTCCATTATGCATTTTCCGATGATCCGCCTCAGCACTTCCCCCACCCCTATAAGCCTACATCCTGGCTTCTTTTCCAGAGGCATGAGGCGGCAGGCCGTCAGGGCCTGGAGGTGATGGCAGCAAGAGGATGCCAGCTTTCTTGCAAGGACAGCAATGGCAGTGCAGAGATCGCTTGCTACAGGGCCAAACTTGTTTGTGCTGAGGATGACTCTCCAACCGTTTGCATCCAGACCTGAGGGGCCGGCTCCTCCTCGAGTCTTCAGTGCCTTTTTCCACACCATCTCTCCTGTTATTTTCTCGAACAGGACAGCGTTTGGTGGGATATAGTCACCCTCGAACCTGATGCCTTCTTCATCACTTGGAGGGGGATGTTTATATTTCAGTAGTTTTATTGTTTCTCTGTTCATTGGCATAACCCCACCGGAGGATTCCTCTGTGAGAGATCTTACCGCCAGAGACACTTCCCACACGCATTTTGTTTCCAAATTTTCTTGCCACGTCATCGGCGTTTTGCTTTCCGTCACCCGTAATTTTTAGTCTCTCCTGCAGTGTTCTTGCTTCACATAGGAGATCATCAAGGGCCCCAGTCTGTCACATTGCCAATCTTCTCTTCATTGCAGCCACATTTTCTTTGTGCTTAGTCTTTGTGTGTGTCCTCTGACAAAATAGATGTGGTATTATTGCCAGAATTTGAAGAGCTAAAGGGGCGAGGAAGCGGTCCTGAGTGTAATCAGTCATGAGGTGAGTCATCTCCCGAATCATTTCTTTGGTGGCCGCACACTTGGGTGGTTCAAATAGGTTAACGGGCGACCACATCACAATTTCTGAGTAGGTTCCTTTGACTCATATGTCTGCATTTTCCATCGACATGCCTTTCCACTGAGGTGGCTGTCTCTACTTGGACGTCTACAGGCCACACACACACACACACACTCAGGGAGACCATTTAGATATCCAAGATTCACCAGCCACCTGTGTCGGCTCCCTGCGACATGGTTTCCGACACACTCTTCCTGCAATCCACAAGGTCGGTTGTTTCTCACATTCACAATTGTGCAGTTTTTGGTTCTGGCTAGCACAGACGCAGCAATGTCTGTTACCAGGCATAGTGAACAGCACCTTGAGCAAGATACTGCCTCCGACCTCTGCTTTGGTCCCATACAGACGAAGAAACCAGTTCTAAAAGTAAAGGGCGGAGAGGTGACGGCTGCCTGGTGTCCGGGCAGTAGGGGCATACGAGCCGCGGTTGTGTCGGCATCCTCCATGTGGGCGACAATCCACGCATCAGACTGATCAACTGGGAGCAAGAATTGTCACACCTAACACTTGTTTATATCCTTGGCAGAGAACCACTATTTCTATGGTCTCACTGATGCATGATTATATATCATTACTTGGTCAGCCGACACTACATGAAGTGGTCGTTACTTGAGGGGGGGGCAACGCAGCACTTGGCCCCATAGCGAGAGTCGATGCCACCCTTGCTGAAGTAGGCCTCATCGACACACTGGCACTGACACTAGGCAACTACAGTCGCTGTACCATTCAAATACTCACAGGCTTACTTGAAGATCGCCGGAATAACACACTCACTTTGCTTTTAATGCCGTAAGGGATGAAGAGCTGTCGGCGACGATGACTCAAGGTGACATCCAATATCTCATCGACCCACTGAAACGCTCCCACAAACTGAGTATATCCCCACCAATAATACTTTTAGATCAGGGAGGGCACACCAACGGGCCACCACCACACCACTACTACTACTAATACATCTACTATTTTTTATTTTATTTTATTTTTTCCCAAACGTGGCCTCCAGCCTCCCCCAATAGCCCACACCTTCACCATTTAATTACCTTAATATTAAATATCCTAATATGTATAGCTATCCTATCTGTATTAAATTAGTAGTAGCGGCAGCCTCCAGCCTCCCCCCCCAATAGCCACACCTTCGCCAACCATTTATTACAATGAAATTAAACATCCCAAGTCAGCTACCCCTAGCTGCTGTTGAAGTTAAGCTGCAGATCTAAGTGGTATTCAGTGACTTGCCACATAATCAATATTCAGAACGTTGTCGGCTTTCGGGGGCCGAAGATCTCGTTCCCCTGAGGAGCAATCGACCTAAGCAGAGAGAAGGACAATGACATCTCAACTAGGTTGAACGAAACTTCGGGTCTGCTGCTTCTGTTTGGATACCGGCTAGTCTTGCAGAAACATCTTGCACTTGGATCCCATACCGCCAGAGGTTGATAACACCAGAGGAGTGAAGCTGCCTGATCCACATTCTGAATTCTTCCCCTTACGGCCTGTTATTGTCATTCTCGTTCCTCTTGTACGCAGCATCGAGCTAGGTTACGGTGATATGGAGTCATAACAAAAATCCTGATGTCGAAGAAGGTCGCGTGTCCAGAATCCTCGAACACTGACGTCCACACGGGCTTCGTTGGATGTGTCTGAGGTCCTGGGATGGAGATTTTCACCGTCCAATGGAAGGAGAGTCGGTTTCACCGCACGTCATAGCAAATTTCCTTCGGTGTATTTGCTTAGAGATCCCTAACTTACTATAATCAGCACACTAGCCCCTCCATTCTTGCAGGTAATGGGTGTCGTATGGGGAGCCACACACGCATTGGGAGAGCAAACTTTCTACTGGCCAATCATACCTGAAGTTAGAGCAATGGCATCTATGAATTTTTTTTATTAAGGCCAGACTTGCCCTTATCGAAGAAACATTGTCAGCCAGTTTGAGGCGCACAACTTCCTGCGCTATGATAGCTACTTTTTTCTCAAGCTCTCTCTGAAAATTGTATATATATATATATATATATATATATATATAATTTTTTTTTCGGGATTAGCCCACCAAACAGGTAACGACCCACAATATCAAATGAAGCAAAATAATAGTAATAATAATAATACAAAATAATAATAATAATAATAATAATAATAATAATAATAATAATAATAACTAATAATAATTAATAAAGAACCTGAAAGAAATAAAATGAAAAAAAGGTCAAAAATGAGAAATAATATATGTATGTTAAAGAGGAAGGAAACAATTTAAAACCCTGCAATTGTGTGTAATGAGGCAGAAAGTCAGATCAGCAACCTGGACTTGGTCACAATTTCGTGATGCCATGTGACAGCAGGGTCTACCATTAGAAATATTATGACTAATAATATCTTCTGGCAGTAGTACCTCCCTGTTTGGTAGCCGCCTACTACCACCACTACCTGTTGAAGTTCATCACTTTGGGTGTGCTGCCGTTCTGTCGTAACACGAACTCTAGTTTAATTAGTTGGCATCCACCTGACTTGTTGCACCCTGATCTATTATGTGCTCAGTGATAGCTGCCATGAGCTTGAAAGAGTTATGTTGGTGGCAGCAAGCTCTCTGGATTAGTCAATCCCATTCCTCCTAGTCTGTGGTAACGGAGTGACCTTTCCTTGGGTTAAGGAAAGTGTTTCAATAGTGTTGGGATAAAAGACCTTGATGGCTTTTCCAGACGGTGGAGGAGGGTCCATATCAGAATGCATCAGGCAATTCCAGCAATGCTTGACCCAGGGTGATAATAATATAGTAATAATAATAATAATAATAATAATAATAATAATAAAGTCACTGGTCCCACTAATGGATTCATCACAACGTCATATAAATGTTGTGTCGTGTGTGTGTGTGTGTGTGTGTTTTCCATCTCTTCTATACTTTTATGTAATTGATGTGTGATGTCTGAGTTTTTGTAATGCTGAAAATTTACTATTACAACGTTTCAGACAGTATGTATGTATGTGTGTGTGTGTGTGTGTGTGTGTGTGTGTGTGTGTGTATGTATGTATGTATGTATGTATGTACTCATAAAACCGTCGCACACACACACAGCCATGATTCTATAATTCATCGTCCAGGAAATATAAACTCTAAAAAATAATAAGAGATAAAACTCAGAGAATAAAAACAAATCTTTTCTGAGACTGATAATAATATTTTATGAGACAAGCTGGAGGTTTGTATCCTAGAAGAAATAAACAATTCGAGAGACGTTCTCTCTCCGCTCGTCAACTTTGATCACGAGGGCTGCCGGTCTGAGCTCCGCGGCCGTGAAGTTGTAATCACCAGAAACACAGAGCAGCGATGTGTCCTCGAACTAGCCTTTTCAGACACAGCCTACAGTAAGTGAGTTACAAGGTACAAAGCCAGTTTCTAAGTAGAGAGTACAAAAAGGCTGCCAACTCAATGGAATCAGAGGCGGAGACACCAAGTAGTGACGGGGTGTATCCTGTATCGGGTAGTCGGTGTCAAAGTGAAACGAGTATGAACGAGCAATTACAGCCTTAGGTAGTGTAAGTTTTGGTGTTGAGTAAATGATGCGACGCTCATCTGACTGATGTATATTTTTACACCTGAAGGATAGTTTCTAAAATGACAACGATCACAACCAATCATAAATCTTGGTCCGTCTTGTTTACCTCTGTCACATATGCGTTTTATAATCCCATCAACTTAAATATAACTGCTGTGATGAAGCATATGTTAGTACAAACAGGTATTGAGATATACAATACCGTATGTATTTTCTGCAATGAAAACGAGTAAATAGGGGAAGAAAGATAGGATACAAAAGGTGTGAGAGACAAAGGTGCCGGAGCCTCTATTCTTAGATTTTGTACATATGACAATTCTCAGAACTAGGCCGTAGGAAGGATCATCTTCGCCATATTGTAATGGTGTCATAAGAGGATATGGCCAGGCATTTACAGATCACGCCACCGTATTTCCAGTACTGAGTCTGCAGCAGAGTCTTCAGTCGTCAGGGTATTTACCTGTATGGCTGTGGCTGTTGAATACGGACGCTTCAGCTTTATCACCAAAGGTAAGGCTGGGAGCTGAATCCGAGGCTGAAGCATTATCCAGTATTAATGGTCGAAGCCTCATCCAAGACTCCAGACACTTCCACCACTAAGACTGAAATATCTGAGCCCAGAATTTAAGGCAATTTTAGGACTGAGATAAGAAACTAAAGCCATGCGAGACTTCAGACTGTGTCTAATACTGAGTTCGAAAGCTGAAGGAGAGACAGAAGACAGTACAGTATCCTGCTGAAACCTAAGATTTTATATAACATCAATATTGATATTAGAAGGACACAGAAAAAACCCCCATATGATATTACATCACTTGTTCTAACACAGGCTAGTGACCCCTTTTCTTTCTCTACTAAAACTGAAAAGGGTACTCAGATTTAAGGCTGCTCCCAGTACTAAGTTGAAACTCGGCAACTATAAAAAAAAAAAAAAATGAGCAAACACACACCAACCTTT